>NC_136263.1:202251086-202473586 GCF_964187855.1 Myxine glutinosa | reverse complement strand
ACTCACAAACACTCGTCGCTAGCTGTTCCATTGTCTGTTGATTCTCACTCTGCTGCCGATTTCAATTGAGCCAGCAGAGTGGAATTTGGAATTTTTTTTATTTCTCTGAGCTCATGAAAGTGGTGACATTGGGTGGTTTGCCACTGCCTTTCCACAAAAGCACTTAATTATTGTCTTTCATTAAGCGTGAAGCATGTCTCAAAGGCTTAGTGATGGACCTGGACAAAATTTGATAGACAGATTTTGGTGTTTAACCAGGATAAATTGGAACAGCGCTTAAACTAACACCAAGCAGATCAATTTTTATATTTTGAAGCTTAATCGCAGATAAATCTTTCACCTTTCAATAAAAATATATGTACCAACCAAATATGCGAGCACGGGGAGCAGAGAAAATACACAAAAAACAACAACACTGCAACAAGAACTTCAACTTAGGTTGAGGTTGAGGGTTCACACAAACGCTTTGCTTCTCGCAAAGCGTCCGCCAATGTGAACTAGAGGGAGGGAGAAGGAGAAGGAGCGGGGGCAAGAGACAGGTAGCCGGAATGGAAATGATGGACAATGAGGGACAGTGAGGAAGTGTCGGTATGCAATTTTCATCCAATCGCCATCTTTCATAATAATTCTGGACCGGCATGAGATGGCGTTGTCTGTCATTAATTTATATGTTGATCGAACGATTTTTAGGTGTTATAAAATGGTGGGAAAAAATTGGCGAATTTTTTTTTTTTCTCTCCACCCTTTTTTTTTTTTCTTACTTTGGACCCACGGCTTTCGTCCTACACAATTCCGTTTAATTTGTCTAAATCCGACTAGCCGTTCCAAAGATATAAGCCGTTTCGTCATGATACCACAAATTGGGAGAAATATATATATATATATATATAAATAAAACTCCATTTCCCAGCTCCCTGTCGCACGCCGAGCAAGTCGCATGCTTTGAGCAAGTGCAAAAAAACAAGTGTAAACTACTTTACACGTGTACGGGTGTGTAAACGAGTGTACCGGCCTTACACGACTTGGAAGCAGATCGTCTCATGGTGCACTCATGGCACGGTCTTGCTCCTAGTGCATGGTAAGGCTTCTAATAACCAGCGTCGAACTGGCACATTTATTTACACAGTGCAAAAACCCGTATTTACAGAAATCGCTAGAAAAAAAACACGAATAATCATTAAACAATTAAAAGAAAAATCGCTTCTACTGCTCCAGCCGCAGCATTCGTCATTTTGTCTGCTCATCCGCGTGACCAAAACGAGATAAAGGGAGCTCAACCATTATACAGCGCTTTTAATGGCGCATGCCATAGGAACTCAACGCAATTTCGACTCGGCCAGAAAACGAGCAGACATTTTGTAGGACTTTTACCTCAGACGGTCGTTACAAAATTCGTTACATCATTACATTTATTTACAAGGTACCTCAAAATACATCTTAATCACACAGTCATTGGTTCTTTGAATAAATCATAGCACCGGGAGAGCTAGCTCAAATAAATGGATCTTTATGATTATTCAGCACCCTAGTAATTGGTTCTCTGTGTACTAATTAATTACACAGCACCCGGGCCCCGCTCATATGGATCCTTTGTGTCGCGAGCACAGCACCTGAGCAACGGGTCCCATCTATATTTTCCTTATCAGGGCTTCCGTGCACCGATGGTGCGTAGAGAAGCCCAAACACCAAATCCTCCATGTATATACAAAATAACTATTCCCAGGTTCGTAAATCATACTGGACAAAAAACAAGACACACTTACCTTTAAAGATCTTGTATGTGTCCAATTGATCCCAGCGGTGCCTCCATATTGTTCGGGAATAGTTATATGACTCAGGAGGATACAAAATAACTAAACAGGGCTTTTACAAAAGCAAAGCTTTATTAACTAATAATTCACTTGTTTCAATATAATAAAGAACTACAATACTATAACGAATTTAGTATTCAAGTCGTTGGTTCTTCTTTGGTCAGTCTTCTGCGCTGTCCTCGTTCCGTACTCGATCGTTCCATTTGGGCAGAGATTCTGATGACAAGTGCCTCGACTCAAAGTTTGTCCTCGTTTATATCGGCACGCTCGAGTTAATCCTCCGTGCGCTAAATGTTAATCCCTTCTCCGCAGAAATGTTGCTCAGTCATCCAGCTCGCCTTACTGGCACCAACTCGCTCCCCTCCTGCTGCGAGTTCCATTTGCCTCACAATAGGAGGGTGCTCTAGCCCGGGGCTGTGACCAGGTGAACAAGAGATTACCACGTTCGTGCACATTCCTGACATTCATTTACGAAATCGTCTATCTGCTTCGTTACCAGTCCCAATGAATGAGTTACCAGTCCCAATCAATGAGTTACATTTCCACAGGCCGTTACGTCTCAAGAACGGGTCATCAGCCATTTTGACTCGCACGCTTCGCGCGTTGAGCAAGGTCTTTGCTTCATCAGCCGTTTTCACCGCTTTCAGACGTATCTGGCGTGTGTGTGTGCACCGTGGCTTGAAGATTAATTTCCGGTTCACCGATTGTGAGCCGTGAAAGTCCATACCCGAGGGTGTGATTTCCCAGTCGCCTGGAGGGCCTTTGGATATCCCAGTCACCTTGAGGGCGCCTTTGTGCAGCTGTGGCTGGGTGACTGTACTTGCCATCCGAACGCGATTCTGGTCTCGATCGGACATCGTTCTGTCGATCGCTGGAGTGGATCGACTCTGGCTTGATGCTGGGAATAAGAGACATTGGGGATGTTCTTGTTTCACTCACTGGGAGCACAGTGAGTTCTATATTACAAAACAGATGGTACCATCATAGTACTGATTGTACTATTGAATACTATTATTGTTGTTCTGTTATTCTTGTGTGATCTTAATACAATATTTATTTGTGAGTAACAATTGGGGTGGCTTCTCCATTGATCTTTGACATACAGAATAACACATTTTTCTGCCGTGACTCCTCTCGGGGCTCGGAGGTACACCGTGACCAGGGGGTCGGGGAGGAGCACGTAACACCTGGTCTGAATCCCAATTGATGATCAGAGATCAAGCCATTGGAGAAGAGGAAGGATTTGATATCTGAAGCAATGATGGATTCCATGACTTTGCTGATAATTGGGAGCAGGCTGATTCATCTGTAGTTGCAAGGATCTGTTTTTGAACCTTTTTTGTGTAAAGCGGTAATGTTTGCTGATTTCCAAGATGCTGGCAGATAACCTTGAGCAAAAGAGAGGGTGAAGAGAACAGAGAGAGGGTGGGATAGAGTTGCAGAGCATGATTTTAGGAACCGTGGGATGATGCCGTCTGGTCCAGTTGCATAATCAGAGTCGAGGTTTGACAGAATCTTCTCCATCTTGTCAGGAGAGGACACAGAGTCCAGGAGTAGTTGGGTTCGACTGGGTAAGGTGGGTACAGAGAGAGACGGGTTTGGGACACAAGATTTTGAGGCAAACACAGAGTTAAGGTATTCAGCTTTTTCACGTGCAGAGTCAGCTGTGTAGCCATTTGAGCTAAGAGAGGGGATGGAGGGGGAACAAACACCAGAAACAGATTTGACCAGATGCCGCCAGGATTTGGAAGAGGGAGACAGGTTTGAGAGTTCATTCTTGAGTGTGGAGAGATAGTGTTTCCTGGCAATCCTGAGGGTAGACACACACTTGTTCCGAGCTTTGTGAAAGTAACTGAGATTGCCTTCTGTAGGATTTGCCTTCCAAGAGGCGAAGGCAAGTTGTTTCAGGGCAACTGTATCACCACAAGATTCAGTGTACAGAGAGAGAGAGAGAGAGGGAGAGAGAGAGAGGTCTACAGAGGTCTACATAGGTCTACAGAGATCTACAGAGGTCTACTGAGGTCTACAGAGGTCTACAGAGATCTACAGAGATCTACAGAGATCTACAGAGATCTACAGAGATTTACAGAGGTCTACAGAGATCTACAGAGGTCTACAGAGAGGTCTACAGAGAGGTCTACAGAGAGGTCTACTTTGGATGAATTCCCAGGAAGAGTTGATGTAAGAGGCAGTAGAGATGGGAGACCAGTCCAGATGATTGATGGCTGCTTGAAGACCATCTCATGGTCTTGGAAGAACATGTATATGACAATGAAGAGGTTGTTTTCTTTTATTTCAATCTATATTACGTGCATTTTAGCTCATTATCCTCGCCTGAGGAGAGGGTATTGCTTTTGGGTTCGTTTGTTTGTTTGTCCGCACAGAATGTGAGTGTGCTTTTCTTTTAATCTAGGACCTGGCTAAGACATGTATGCACATAATTTAGGAGAGGATAACTCACCTGTTATAGGCTAATATGACCCCAAGGAACAACCTGGGATGTGTGCCAAAATCTCTATCCGGGGTGAAAAGCCCGAAAATGACCACGCCCTTTTAAAAATGACCACGCCATTTTTCATAGGGAATGCTACTTCCGACATAGCTGTATCTTCTAAACCGTTGGAGCTACAGATTTTCTGAGGTGCTTAAAATGTTCAGAATGGCCATGTTTAGGGGGTCGTATAGAAGTGTGAAAAATTTCCAATTTGGTTTTCTACGAGAAAATGACTAAAAAGCGTTTGGTCAACTTATTACCATACAACTGCCTACATACTGGAATTGCCGTATACTATTAAAGAAAGCGAGCATTTGATTAATATAAAGAAATTGTATTTTCAATCATACTATTATCAATGGAATGTTAACTTAAAATGAAAAATAAAAAACAAAACTTATTACTTTAGTAGGCAGCAGTAACTAGAGAGCTTAATGTTTCCAAGATCAGCAGGGAAATTGCCCAACTACCAACAATACAACTTTTAACACCACAATAGTACTCTTTATATGTCACGTAAACCAGGGTCGGGAACAGGAACATGAAGAGTAACACAACAGAGTCCAGATGTGAGGATGATGAGCAGTGTTCATTCAGTGATAGGGTTTTTACAACAATCACCTCCCATGCATTTGCAGTACTTGCAACTCTTGATCCCAGCTATCCTGCAGGGACACCCATTCATACAAGCACACTTGCCACACGTGCAGGGATCTGGCAGGCCTTCGGATTTTGAGATCACAATCTCAGGGACTAATAAACTGACCCTTCTTACAAAACCATAAGACTCGGCATTCATAATCAAGGTGGTGTCTCTAAATGGGGCTTGGACCCACAGCTGCTGTTGGTGATTGCCTCTATGGATATGTTTCCTTGCATTAGTTGAGGTGCAAGCGGTTCTCCCAAAGTCCATCTTGAGGGCATTGCTATCAAATGCAGCGACACGCAGGTCGTCAAATATCTCCAGGTCTGTTGATGTTGATGGTTGATGGTTCCAGACATGTGACCAATAATGTCTCCGCCATCTGTATTGCGCTTTCTGTTAGCTATGGACAGTCGAAATTCAGGATCAGAGAGGAATTTCCTGGTTTGCGGACAGCGTTCAGGGCTGCAAGTTTAGTTGATATCTTGCTGGTTGTATCGCACCCAGTCAGCGCATGGAGTGCTGGGAGACACTTTGTGAGCTCGTCTCCCAGCGCTATGCAGATATCGTGGAGTGGTAATATTGATCTTTTCACTCCTGAGTTGCGGACAAGCCAGAGCTCTTGGAGGCCAAGATGTCTCCAATTGACTGTGATGTGGTATAACAGGCACACAAAGACATCTGTGTCACCTGATGACAGCGTCAAGGATGTAGGTCCTGACCGGTGACTTAGAATGTCCTGCACATGGAACATCATCCTGTCATCAGCTTCCTCGTGTGTGCAGTTGAGCCGAGGGAATGGAGAAGCACACCCAGCTGACACCATTTATGACTGTGGTGATATACTAAGGTATAGCGGTTTGGTGCCTTAGTAATTGGTGGTGAGCCACTCAACATAGAATGCCTGGAAAGCAGTTTTGCTGATGGAAGACGACCAAAAGTTCTCTAATACCACTGGAACATTTTGGTTCGGTGATATCACATCAAGGACAACCATTTCTTTTGACTTTCCTCTGCTCCCCTCTCTCCATTCTTGATGCTGTCCTCTCTGTAAGTGTCGAAAACCATGTGGATCTCATCACAGTTGTGCCCAGCTTTGGTGACCATAGATGTCAAGGCAATAGCAAAGTCATGGACTGTCTTGACGGGTGGACCAAGCTTCTTTAAGGGAACTTTTCTCACCAAGGCCATGAAGTCGATAACTATGGCGTGGGTTTGTGGGGAGGTTTCTGGCCCTTTTTTATCTATTAGTGGGCACAATTTCAGCAGCTCAGTCCCAAGTTGTGATTTGGCACTCTTCCTCAAGTAACCATCTTTGTCAACCAAGAAAAACGCAGAGTTGGTGATCTCATGCTGGAGTAGCTCCTCAACAGTGAACCCCCGGTGACGCCCATACTCAATAAACACGAGAGCTTTGATTGTCTCATCTTTGATGTCTGCTTCGGGAGCCAAATTTAAGGTGGTCTTCGGGGATGTATACTTGATAAATTTACTAATAGTTGAGTGTATCAATATCGACCTATTTCTGAGTCGATCATCGATAAATTTAACACAAGCAGTGCTGCCCTCCTTGATACAGCACAACAACTTGTCTACGATTACGTTGGTCACAATTTCTCCAGTGAGAACATTCTTCAGTGCTACCTGGTCTTGTAGAGGACTGCATACCTTCAGGAGATAATCCTCTATGTCTTGCACCATCCCAACTATCTTAGTTGCAGTACTTGGGTTGAAGTCGTGGTGAAGTGAGAATTCTCTTTCGACATCATCCTTCATCTTCAGGAGGTCAACATACTGGTCTTTTTTATGCTTGATGATTCCCCACAGAGCTACTGCTTCCTTCTTCCTGGTGACCCCAATTATCCCTCCACTTATTTTAGCAGGCTGGTTGTAGCACTGCTCTAGTGCCTGGCCAAAGGGCACTCCACTACCTTTCTTGGTGGTGTTCACGACAAATCCACCGTTCATGTAGGAGTTGTAGAGGAGTGTGAACTTCTCCTTCAGTTGATAGCAGTCCGGCAGGAATAATGGTGTCCATCGACAGTAGTTTGTTCTCCCAAAAAAGAAGAACAGTGAAGTTGCCCTCTCCATAGCAGTGAGGTAGAGAATCCAGTCTCCAGAGCGCAGAGAATTGGTGAGATTCCTCACTATTGGGAACAGGTCGGAAACGTATGTGTTCCAGTAATCAAATGACTGAGACAGTGATGCCCTTTCCTTAAGGTAGACTTGAAAGGCTGCTTGGATGGTGTCTGCACGCTCCTCTGTGGTGTGGTGTACAGATGGTGGAGACATTCTTGGTCAAGTGTCTCAAACCATCAACAGACCTGGAGGTATTTGACGACCTGCGTGTCGCTGCTTTTGATAGCAACGCCCTCAAGATGGACTTTGGGAGAACCGTTTGCACCTCAACTAATGCAAGGAAACATATCCATAGAGGCTTTCACCAACAGCAACTGTGGGTCCAAGCCCCAGTTAGAGACGCCACCTTGATTATAAAAGTCATTCATAATTATGAATGCCGAGTCTGATGGTTTTGTAAGAAGGGGCAGTTTATTCGTCCCTGAGATTGTGATCTCAAAACCAGAAGGCCTGCCAGATCCCTGCACGTGTGGCAAGTGTGCTTGTAAGAATGGGTGTCCCTGCAGGATAGCTGGGATCAAGTGTTGCAAGTACTGCAAATGCATGGGAGGTGATTGTTGTAAAAACCCAATCACTGAATGAACACTGCTCATCATCCTCACATCTGGACTCTGTTGTGTTACTCTTCATGTTATTGTTCCCGACCCTGGTGTACGTGACACATAAACAGTACTATTGTGGTGTTAAAAGTTTGTATAGTTGGCTTTGTAAAAGTTTGTTTGTATTGTTAGTCAGTTGTATTGTTGGCTGTTTGGCAATTTCCCTGCTGATCTATGAAACATTAAGCTCTCTAGATACTGCTGCCTACTAAAGTAATAAGTTTTGTTTTTTATTTTTCATTTTAAGTTAACATTCCATTTAATTGATAATAGTATGATTGAAAATACAATTTTTTTATATTAATCAAATGCTCGCTTTCTTTAATATTATACGGCAATTCCAGTATGTAGGCAGTTGTATGGTAATAAATAAGTTGACCAAACGCTTTTTAGTCATTTTCTCGTAGAAAACCAAATTGGAGATTTTTCACTCTTCTATACGACCCCCTAAACATGGCCATTCTGAACATTTTAAGCATCTCAGAAAATCTGTAGCTCCAACGGTTTAGAAGATACAGCTATGTCGGAAGTAGCACTTCCTTTGAAAAAGGGCGTGGTCATTTTTAAAAGGGCGTGGTCATTTTCGGGCTTTTTGCCCCGGATAGAGATTTTGGCACACATCCCAGGTTGTTCCTTGGGGTCATATTAGCCTATAACAGTTGAGTTATCCTCTCCTAAATTATGTGCATACATATCTTAGCCATGTCCTCGACTATTTGCAACTGATGGTCATATTGACAGGTAATTTTCCCCATAGAATTTTCACCATATGTCATCATAAGTCACATGATATGGGCGCCATCTTGGAAAAACTTTAAAACTTTGCTTTTCTATAACCCCGAAACGGCTCATTGTAATGTACTCCCCATGGGGCATAAAATATTTTGATAATGATGTCATCGGTGCCATCATTATGACGTCATAATTAGACAAGTAGAACGCTTGATCAGATCGGTTTGAAATTTATTGAACGTGATCTACACAAACATCACATGGGAGAATTAAATTGATGACGTCATTGGTCACGTTATTCGGCAGCCATATTGGATTGAACATAAATATATGTCGTCAACAAACCAGACAAATACAGCCGCTAATAAACACCACACAAAATACACCACGCATTTCCTGGCGAGGGTTTGCAATCTCCGATTGCTCTTTCTTGTTTTAATTTGAGACGTTTTTTTTGAGACTCTTCCTCTTTGTGAGACGACAGAGACCTTTGTATATTTATTTTTTGCATTTTCTTTCAAGTTGCTGCTGTACCTGCAAAATGTACGTTTCTTAAACAACTTGGGCGAGGTTGTAACCTTTGATGAAAATGGTGACCCTCCTGCCGTGTATGAGATCATGAATTGGAAACCGGATGCAAAAGGGGAAATGAAAATCGCTGTTGTTGGAATTTTCGATTCGTCTTTGACGCCTGAGCATCAAATGAAAATCAATTTGAGTGGAATTGTTTGGAGCAATGGACGACGCAATGTGAGAATTCTGTCTTTTCATAAACGTTGTGTGAAACTTTACTTATTGTGGAATTTTTTCTTATAATGGCAAGTTAGGTTGGTTGGTAGTGTGTTCACCTATGACTTGTCTGGTATGGGTTTGATATCTGACAGATTTGATGAATAAAATTAATTGTTTGGCAGTGCCAGTAAAAGAGGTATCTTGGAACACTTCTCCATCTTGGAATACCCTCTCCTCAGGCGAACAGGATGGCAAGCTGGTGTTCACTTGTGTGCAGGTTAAAGACCCACTGAATGTTCAAAACAAGACCGATAGTCGAACGACTGCATAGCCGGGTTTGTTCGATACTTTAGTTGAAGAGGATATTCGTATGACCTCCGTGGAGATAACAGTTAGCAGTTAACAAATAATGTACGTATTAAAAAAAAATTCATGAAACCCCACATTCCTGTGCCACCTTCAATTCAACGTCAGGCATTGATAGCAGGTTCGTGAAGGACTTGGACAAAATATCGTACTCGGTCTGAATGTCGCTGTATCCAGTCAATGGTGAAACTGCAAATGGGGAATCGGCGAATGTCACGGATGGAAACCCTTGCGTCATTTCCTCATTCTGCCTTAAGTTGTTCCTCCTTCATGGAATTTGGTTGCCAAAAAAGGATGATCTCATCCATACTCCTGCTTCGCATGTTTATACCTTTTGTTTGTACACTTGGGATATAATATAACAACAAAAACTCCTCCTCATTGTGTCATTAATGCATAGTATGGTCTCCCTGGAAAGGTAGTGGCAGCAGGAGTAGATAGGCTTGATGGGGAACCAGATAGGTACCGGTACCTGGATGCATTGGAGGTACAGAGATATTGGCGGGAAATGGAGGTCAGCTTGTATGTGTATGGGTTACGGTTTCTGGTGTTGGTGTAGCACAGGCATGTAGGGCCAAATGACCTTCTGTGCCAACCTTCCTTGCGCTGTATATCCTTGTATGTTCACATAGGATGGCATTCCTCCATTTATCCTGCTGTGACGTCACTGTTTCCATAGTTTCACTGTCTGATGGCATTTCCTTATTATGGACCAAAATACACTTCTCGATAATGACAATATTTTGCACTATTGAGATTGTCCTTCTTGAAGCTTATCTAAAACCATTTGTTTAAGCTGGCTGTGCTGCCATTGACACGTGTGCATCTTACTGTGCAGGTACCGCGGTCTGTGTGCAGCGAGTCGTGCCTACCGGGTACGCGTAAAGTTACTCGGAAAGGTGAACCTTTTTGCTGCTTCGACTGCATCCCATGCAATGATGGGAAATATTCTAATACTACAGGTGAGTCAACAGTCTGTGTTTTGGCTTTGGTGTGATGCACCTCATCCTGGGCCTGTGTGTGTGTGTGTTCTTGAAGTATGAATCAAAAAAGTAAAAAAAATAATGATTGTCTTAAGAATGAATCTCATAGATGGAGTTGTCGAAGCTGGGGATAAGGTCGACCACACACAGGAACAAGTTGATACAGAGGCAGAATCAAATATAGAAATACCCCGATGCATCAGGGAGAGCAGTGAGGGACAGAGGCAGCCAATAAGGAAGTTATGAGCATATGGATCACTCCAGGATTGATGGTGTGAGTCGTCGTTGGACGTTCGAGCGCGTGTGCGTAGCACTGGTATCTCACTAGTAGTACTAACCTAAGGTGTCTCGTCAAACTCATTGTGGTGTATTCTCTTATTGATGCATTTCATTGTTTAAGATTTGTCTAAGAATCATGGAAAAGCTCTTAAATTGTGGTATTTTTCATCTTACCATATGACGGTACTTTACATGTTCAGATAATGGGAAGTTTTTCCAATTTTAATAATGTTTTTTTGTTCGACCTTTAAAAATGCAGATTCTCCAGACTGCCTCCACTGTCCAGAGAACATGTGGTCAAACAAGCGGAGAGATTACTGTTCACTCAAACCCATCGAATTCTTGGCTTTTTCTGACCCAATTGCAATTATCTTGCTTACTCTGGTGTCCCTTGGATGTGTAACGATATTGGTTATGTTGATCATTTTAAACTGGAGAGATTCCAGGGCGATGGAATCGAATGTCGTAATTACCGTGATGTTGTTTTCCCTGGGTGGATGTTTGGGCACCACGTTGCTCTACATGGGCAGACCCATGGATGTTATCTGTAAAGTGAGACGACCTCTAACTTGCTCCTTCATTTCTGCTGCGGTCATCTGCTTGATTATAAAGAGCATCATGCTCATGATTCCTCTGAAAGGTGATCAGAAGTGGTCTTTGGATAACTTTACAAACGTCGCTCTTGTTCTAGAAATGCCATCGATGGACATTTTGTCTATTATAACATTGATTTCGCTGCTTGTTCCATAAGTTTATCTCAGAGATCACAATTATTTGTTAAAGCCCTTTAAGGTATTAACTGTAAACTGGTAGAAACAAGCTTGTACTTGTTTTGGACGTTTTTCAAGGTACTGAGTGTAAGTGTGTCAGAGGTTAATGAAGGTGAGCGTACACGTATTAACAGGTGATGAAGCAAGTATCATGAAATCGAGCTAAAGTTTTTCAGCAGACAGGTGGTGCACTCAGTGAGCCGGAATTGCCTCCACAGACCACCAGCGAAGGTGGACGGAGGTTACGTGTTCACCACTGTTTGTCTGTCTGTTTTTCTGGTTGTGAGCAGAATCTCTCAAAAGGTTGTGGACAGATTCGGATGAAACTTGGCGGACATGTTGGGTGTGTGACAATTTGGTGAAGATCCGAATATGGATCTGGATCTGAGAATTTTTCATTTTTTAACTGATTCTTCACCATTGAGAGGGAGGGCTAAAAACAATATATCGCAAGATATCTCAAAAATTTGTGAACGAGTTATGACAAAACTTGGTGGATGAGTTGGGTAGGTGACAAAAACAAGCTAATTCGATTTTTGTGAAGGTCCGGATTTGGATACCATAATTTATTTAAGTGATTCTTCACCATTGAGATAGAGCGGGCTAAAAACAATATATCGCATGATATCTCATAAAGGAACGAGTTATGACAAAACTTGGTGGACAGGTTAGGTAGGTGACAACTTCTTGCACGAGCTCTTTTAACTCTTACACGAGCCTCGATCTTATATCCAAAAAAATAAAATAAACAACAACAACAAGCTGATTAGATTTTGGTGAAGATCCGGATTTGGATATAAGAGTTTTTTAAAGTGATTATTCACCATTGAGTGATGGGGCCAAAAACGGCACGATATTTAAAAAAAGTTGTGGATGTATTTGGACAAAACTAGGTGGATAAGTTGGTTTGGTGACGAGAACACATCGATTCGATTTTGGTTCAGGTCTGGATCTAGATCAGGCCTGTCAGTGGGATACAAAACGTACAATAATCAGCATGGCGGACGTATGCACTCTTCTTGTTTGTTTTGTTGTATTTTCCGGTATTTTTGTAAAATTGGACAGCAATCTGGTGTTATTGTTTATTCAAACTTGTTGTTTTGTGTAGAACTACATCCTAGTCCATCTTTCTACCATTTAAGTGGTGTTTCTTTTTCCTTGACATTACTCCCACTCATCAGCTCACCTTTGCCTCCTCACCCATGTGAGCTGACATACCTTTAAGTGTACCTATTCCAGAATCAAACATACATTAATCTTTATTAAAAAGGCATTTCAAACTAAAAAAAAATTGTTGTCATCGTAATGTTACTTGATGAACTGACTGATGTTGCCAATTTCAGATACCTTGCTCTGCTGCAACCTTTGTGATTTGCTATCATGTGTCCATCACAAATGTATGGGTGCAGTACTTATGATTCCCCAGTTGATTGTTGTTTTCCTCTGGGTGTTTGTAAACCCAGCTACTCCGGCTCGCAACGACTATGCTCGACCGGGAACATTCATTCTGGAGTGTCGTGAAACGTCCCTTGTCTGGATTGGCTGTGCACTCTCCTTCTTGGGACTGCTTGTTGCAACTTGCATCTTCTTGGCATTTCGTCTGCGGAAACTTTCTTCAGCCGTCAACGAATCGAAATTGATAACTTTCAGCATGCTTTTTCTCTTATTAGTTTGCTTGGCTTTCGTTCCAGCATATAACACGACTGCAGGGAAGTACAATATTGCAACTGAAATATTTGCTATCAGCGCTGTGGCGTCCGGGGTATTGTACTGCAACACTGTACCAAAGTTGTACTCAGTTGTTAAAGCAACGAGGAGTCTGCACATATCAAAGTAGTGACTATGAAATTACTTGGAATGACTATGTATCGTAAAAGTAAAAATTAAAAAATAATTCTAAAAATTGACTCTGTGGAATGTTATTAAAAAGATTACTCCAAAATGGAATTGTGTTCCCATAACCCCTACATTATCTAAAGCAACTTCTTCTTTCAAGACTTGCAACTTTATTACTTTATTATTGATCTTACAAGTTTATTTTCAATAAAGGGAATTCATGTATTTCTATTTTTTTAATTAGTCATTGTCAAAGTAAAGACTCTCTATATGGTGTTCCGCCTGAAAGCAGGTTTTCCTGATAAAACGGTCTAATCAATGGTAAGGGCTACCCTGGGCGTTTTTGTTCTGCTTTCCCAGTGGTAATCAAGGAAGGAATTTGGAATGCGACCGCAATGCCAGTGTGACAACTGCCCTACTCTTCGCAGGCTTGTCTTCCGCTCCCTCTTTTTATATATTTTGTTTGTCTGGTTGATTTGTTTGTGAAATAAATGTTAGCTCTTTCACGAGCCTCGATTCAGTATACAAAAAAAGGAAAAAAAGAAAAGAAAAAAAAGAAGACGCCATGGGATTGTGACGTCCACCAGCGAACGATAACAAACGGATCTACAATTTAACATTCATCGATGGTCCGGTACACCCTGTGATGTAACTCTCAATGGTCTGCAAAGCACCAATCTAGCGGTTTATAGTCGGGTCCATAATATAACTCGACGAGACGGGTCTAAGGCAAGAGCGCTCCCATTGCACGATCCTTGTCGGGCAACATGTCACTGGCAGGGTTACATCACAAATCCTGCATTGTGACGTACCAACACACGTCTATCTCAAGGGTTGGCATTGGTAAATTTGACCATTTGTGTGATTTGATGCATTTTAATTTATAAATGTCTCTCTCGAGGTGATTTTTTTTGATTTTCAGGTGACTATTTGAATCGTTTTGAGTGACTTCATCACTGTACGTTATTCGTCAGTGAACTTGAGAACAATGCAAACTGTTTACACCGAAAATATTTTGACAGGATTGAATGGACAATGCATAATTTAGTTACGAATAGGATTGTTGAGGGCTCGCCAGGTAGCTTAAGCACTCAAGCAAGCACTCCAATGAAACGGTTGATAAGGAACAGCTGGCTTGGCAAGCGATTAGTGATTCGTACTTATGAAGCTCAGGCATTCGATGATGAACGCTTTGAGTTCATTCGTCCCGTCGTCTCTTTAAGGCTTAAGCATTGTAATCCTCCCAATTATTTTGCCTTCATAACTCGGATATTTCCCCCACAGAGTACCCAGGCTCGGCTGCGGAAGCCTTCGCAGCGATCCTACTGGTTTATATACATACATGAATAAAATACATCAAAACTACAATGCCAAAGGTTTACCTTCAAACAGTGGTTTTTCAAAGAAGACTTCAAGTGGAAATTGTAATCCAATTCAAAACAAGAAAGAGCAATCGGAGATTGCAGACTCTCACCAGGACATGTTTTCCGTGTTTTTTTTTTAAAGGCTTTTGTGTTAAAACAAATATAGCCGCCAAACCACGTAACCGATAACGTTGTCGTTATTTTGTTTTCTCCACCAATATCCCTAGGTATGATGTCATAGGTCACGTGGTACGAACGCCATATTGGAAAACGTTACACCTCTATATCTCCGAAACAGCTCAATGCAAAAAATTGAAACAAGGCTCATTGTGAAGTACTCCCCATGGGGAATAAGATATGTTAATGATGATGTCATCGGTGCCTTAATTATGACGTCATAGTTAGACAAGTACGCTTGATCTGATCAGTATGAAAAAAAAAATATCCAACTGTTAGTCCGATGGACACGAAATGTTCACCACAGGAGCACCTCCACCTGTAGAATATTTTAATGATAATTATTACATCATAGGTCACGTGGTACTGGCACCTTCTTATAAAAAACCAAAAAATGTTGCAACTCTATTTCTCCACAACCTCGCCATGGAAATAATTCAAACATGGCTCATTGTAAATAACTCCTTATGGGGAATAAGCGTTGTTAGCAATGACGTCATTGGTGCCTTAATTATGACATCATAATTTGACAGAGGCAACTTCTGGTCAGATCAGTTTGAAATTTATTGAGCGTGATCTTTGCAACCATTATATTAGAGAATATAAATTTATGATGGAATCGCTCACGTGGTCTGGCAGCCATATTGGATCAAAGAAAAAACCATTCAAAAACAGAAGAGTTGGCTCGCTCCAAGTTGACTGTGCAGGGTAAGTATTCTATGAATACCATCAAGTTATTAGTGTAGGCTGCTATGTCTTAAAAATGGCTGTCGTGTTTTTTTTTTGTTAAAAGCAAAATTCCACTTGATTCCTTGTCTTTGGGGTGTCACATGTTCGAAAAAATAGGTTGTTAATTTTTTAAAACGGATTAAGGGTGTCAAATCCAAGATGGCCGCCAAAATATATAAATTCCATTAAAACTGGTATTCTGAACACAGTATGAGGTCCAAATTAATGATAATACCCATAATTTCAATACCAAGGAGTTCAAAAACAATTAATTTCAATATGGCAGTCAAATTCAAATTCAATTTCAATATGGCAGAAGGAAGCGGCATTGACCAGGCTTGGGTCGAAGCTGGACTATATTCTCCAACAACCGTAACGCAAATCCTAAATGGAAAACATCTCTAAAGGTCCCTAGAAGCACATACTGTAACAATGCTTGCTCTATACCATCTCTACTTTG
Organism: Myxine glutinosa; assembly: GCF_964187855.1. Classification (NCBI taxonomy): domain Eukaryota; kingdom Metazoa; phylum Chordata; class Myxini; order Myxiniformes; family Myxinidae; genus Myxine; species Myxine glutinosa. Next base: position 202,457,472 of record NC_136263.1, on the reverse strand, counting down.
ACAGGTTCCTAACAAAAGCACCAGAAGAGAAAGTGTTCCTAAGTGAAGAGTCCATTGATTTGGAAAAAGCATATCAGAAAGATATCAGCATGAACACAGGCAACCGTCAAAACCTCAGAGATGCCGTCAGAGAAACCATGACCATGTTCGAATCTAGAGATATCCTCACAAAGTTGGGACAGTTTGAAAGCAATCCAGCACCAATTCAACACTACATCCGTAACTACTTGAGGCAGTTTCAAACTATCCTTCAGTATATTAGAGCTACCAGACAACGGGACCTGCTGCTGCATATGGAAAGCACTGAAGCTCTTATCAAGTACTTCTTTGCTCACGACCACCTGAACTACGCACGTTTGCTCCCTTTGCACCTGTCAACAATGCAGCAAACAGAACAAGTTTTTCCAGATGTCTGGGCAGAACTCCTGAAAGGAAATTTCTGTGTGACGAAGGGGATTGCTGCATTCACTTCAATAGGTCCAGATCACGGAACTGAGCAGGAGAACCGCAAACTCAAGGTCATTGGAGGCATTACTGGAATAACCCAAATTGAGAGAGCTCTAGACCGTTTCTTCCTGATTGCACCTGACTTGTCTAATCTAGTAGAGGAGTTTCAAAGAGAATATGGCATGGAAGGTGCTGATACCAGAGACCAACACCACGAGATCACAGGGGGAAAGTCCACCCGAGTAATGAGAAATTCCGCTAGATTGACAGAGGTATTTGTTGTTCATGGAGACCCATTCGTAACCGATGAGAGTGAACTGTGTAACCTTCTTACCAAGAAAGTAATTGATGAAAAGGTAACAAAGGACATAGTAGACCGTGATGCCATCGGACAACAGTTGTTCCAGACATTTGTCAAAGAACGCCTTACAGAAGGAAAACTTTCAGTGTGGGATCCAATGAAGAGAAATAACATAGGCACTTTCAAAAGTGCCAACACAGTGAAGAAAGTGAAAGCAGGTGACAAACTCATTAAAGTCAAAGAAGAACGAGGACTCCTACAGAGGTTTATAGTAGCATCAAGAAGCCATCCAGACCTTGATCTAAAGGACTGTATTGGGAAGTATGAATTTGGAATTGTTCCACGTGCCCTTTTCGCTTCGGATGGGTCACTTCTCCTAGCATATGACAAGGCTAAGGTCCTTCATCATCTTGAAGCGCTAGTTACCAAGGAGCAACCTAGCCCAACAGAAGCCACAAGCGATCCAGCTAATGCCATACCGAGTGTTTCTGGCGACCAAGTATTGAGTGAAAACTCCCAAACTGAAGTACCACCCCAAGCCGAGGCGCCTGAAGTACAAGAAGCGCAGCCTGAGCAAGAAGCTTCAACTGACATGTCCGACATGTCTGAGAAATTTAAAGTTGTAGTCATAGATGGCATGGCCCTCGTTAACTCCATCTCCAAGACAGACAAAATGAAAACATGCAGTGATTTTGCCATGTCATTTCTTGAAAAGCTTATCAGGATTGCAGCTAACTACGACGAAGTGACTGGTATTTGACAGATACGTCGAAAGTTCTCTGAAAGAGCAAATGAGAAAAAAGAGAACAAAGGGAAACTCGACCTACTATCACATCCAAGATAGTACACTGATCCAGAATATTTCCTTGAAGGACTTCCTTTCAAGTGTCAAAACCAAGGCAGAACTTGTAGAGTATTTAGCTGCAAAGACTCTGGATCACAGCAACAGCTCTGCCAACAAATTGAAGAAGTTCATGGTAACCTTCGGCACTGAGACAAAAGGCAATGTAAGTGTGCCTGATGAATTGGTAAAACACGGTCATGAAGAAGCGGATACGTTACTCTTGCTCCATGCCCTAACAGTTAACGGCGATGTAGAACTTGTAATAGACTCTCCAGATACCGATGTCTTCTTGCTGATGATCCACATGTATCCACAGCTACCTGCTGAGACATATTTCCTTACCGGAAAAGGAAAACTGAATAGGAAAATTGCAGTCAAACCTATCTTTGAAAAGTTAGGAGTTAACCGTGCCTCAGCTATTCTCGGGTTTCATTCTTTCACAGGATCAGATATGTGTGGCAGGTTCGCCGGCAGGACAAAGGACTGGTGTATGAAGGTGTTCATGTCCTGCGATGATATGATACTGGATTCACTTGCTTCACTTGGCAAATCTGCTGCTACACCCTCTCCAAACGCAATTGACCAACTGGAAAGGTTCGTTTGCTTGTTGTACAGATCCAAAACACACACCAAAGTAAATGCACTACGATGGTTCTTGTACGCAAATCGACAGGCCGAGGGAGAGAGTCTGCCTCCAACCTCTGGATCATTGACACCACACATTCTGCGAGCACATTATATTGCAATGATATGGATGCAGGCATGCGAAAGTCAACCGTCCCTTCCTTCTCCCACTGACTACGGATGGAAGTCAGAGGAAAATAGATTTCTTCCGGTGATGTGTTTGAACCCTCCAGCACCAGAGGCCGTGACTAAGCTGGTAAAATGTGGCTGCAAATCAGGATGCAAAGGAAACTCCTGTAGTTGCCGCAGCAATAAACTCCCATGCAGAGAGGTCTGTAGCTGTTTGAACTACGGCTGTAGCAACAATGAACAATCAGCTCAGAACATTGTGGGAGATGAACATGAGGACTTGTAAGGTAAAACGGATGATTGTGAGCCAGGAATATTTAAATATGGTCAAACAGGAAATTACATTACGCTATCATTGTTATAGCAATGTGGACCTTTGTGTAAAACAGTGGTAGCCATATTGGATTTTCTCACTATTTCTCACTATGGCTGGCATCCACCGATTTCAACGAATCAGTAACATGTTTCCCCAACGGCCTAGCATTACTTATGTGGGCATTACCACCAAAATGGACCTATGTCATCATTCACAATTTGTGTTATCAAGAACATTAAGTTTTTGTACTGTGGTTATTTAAGAAGTGGCGGCCATCTTGGATTTTTCCACCATTTTGAATTTGACTGCCATATTGAAATTAATTGTTTTTGAACTCCTTGGTATTGAAATTATGGGTATTATCATTAATTTGGACCTCATACTGTGTTCAGAATACCAGTTTTAATGGAATTTATATATTTTGGCGGCCATCTTGGATTTGACACCCTTAATCCGTTTTAAAAAATTAACAACCTATTTTTTCGAACATGTGACACCCCAAAGACAAGGAATCAAGTGGAATTTTGCTTTTAACAAAAAAAAAACACGAAATGACATAACAGCCTACACTATATGTATGTATTGATGTGGAAGTGATGGGTCATACAGTCACGTGAAAAAGTAAGTAAAACCCCATGTTCAGACTTTTTCAACATATTTCAATGTACAGCTATTTGATCTTCATTTCAACAATATTGATAGATAAAGGTGATATAATGTAACAATTATCATGAAACATTTACATTTTGTAGGCCATTGTATAATTTAAATAAACATAAATGCAAATTTCACATGTGGAAAAAGTAAGTACACCCTTGACTCTAATAGGTGGTATTGTCCCCTTTGGCAGAAACAACCTCAAGTAGGCGTTTCTTATAACTGTCTATCAGTCTCTGACATGGACTGGGAGAAATTTTAGCCCACTCCTCCATGCAAATTTATTTCAGCTGTGCGATGTTTGAGGGGTTTCTTGCATGCACAGCTCGTTTCAAATCCCTCCACAACATCTCGAAGGGATGTAGATCCGGGCTTTGACTTGGCCATGCCAGAACCCTCCATTTTTTTCTTCTCAGCCATTCCTTGGTGGATTTACTGGTATGTTTAGGGTCATTGTCATGTTTGCAGCTCCACCCTCGGTTGAGCTTCAACTTTCCGACAGATGGCCTCACATTATCCTCAATCACCCTCTGGTACAATGAAGAATTCATCGTGGATTATATGATGGTGAGCTGCCCAGGCCCTGATGCAGCAAAGCTGCCCCAAACCATAATATTTCCACCACCATGCTTTACAGTTGGTATCAGGTTCTTGTGGTCAAATGCCATCTTTGGTTTTCGCCAAACATGTCTTCTGGTACTGTGGCCAATTAGCTCTACCTTTGACTCTTTTGTCCAGAGCACATTGTTCCAGAAGTGCTGGTCTTTGCCTCGGTGTTCATTGGCAAACTTTTGTCTTGCCCTGATGTTCTTTCTGGACAGCAAAGGTTTCCTCCTGGCACACCTCACACGTAGATCAAATTTGTGCAGCCTCTTTCTAATGGTAGACTCAAGCACTTTGACATCAACAGTGGCAAGAGCTACCTGTAGGTCCCGTGATGACATTCTGGGGGTTCTTGGAGACTTCTTTCAGCATCTTGCGGTCTGCTCTCAGGCTGAACTTGCTGGGGTGTCCTGGCCTGAACAAGTTGGCAGTTGTTTGGGAATGTTCTCCACTTGTAGATGATCTTCCGGATAGTCGAATGATTGATTTCAAATTGTTTGGAGATCTTTTTAAATCCCTTCCCAGACTCGTAGGCATCTATAACCTTATTTCTGAAGGCCTCAGAGAGCTCTTTTGATCTAGGCATGGTGACGCCGCACACTTCAACAACAAAGTGCAAACCAAACTAAATGTCAGGTTTAAATAAGACAGGTTCCTATCAGATCCTCTCTAACGATGTTCTAATCATTTGCACCTGAGCTGGTGCACCTGATTCTAATTTTAGGTATTTGAAGTAGTGATAAATGTAGGGGTGTACTTACTTTTTCCACATGCGAAATTTGCATTTATGTTTACTTAAATTATACAATGGACTACAAAATGTAAATGTTTCATGATATTTGTTATATTATATCACCTTTATCTACCAATATTGTTGAAATGAAGATCAAATAGCTGTATGTTGAAATATGTTGAAAAAGTCAAAACTTTACATGGGGTGCACTTACTTTTTCACATGACTGTATAATTAAAGCAGATTGCACAAAAAGGGGGCAAATAAAATTGCACATTTTTATCAGGTGTGGCACCGCCCAAGCCACCGTTTTCTTGTGACTGCTCTCAATTAACACCGGGAGAGTCATGAAAGGCAATCGAGCGTTACTCCTGGGAGTTCAGTTCAAATGCGGACTTTATATATCTGTGCCAGAGGAAGAAAGGGATGAGAAAACTGAAGCGTACCTGTGGTCCCGCCATCGATTCCCGAACTTGCAGAAATAACTCAAACAAAGACGGGTTTAAAATGTACAAGGAAAATAACAAAATGATTTATTGAAAGAAAATACCGATAACCAGAAAACACGACGGTAAAACTAAATTCCTAAACGGGATCCTCCACACCAGACTTAAACACAGACAAAGGGATAAAAGAACGTTGGAAAGGAATAGTGATTATGGCACTTATCTGTGAGTGGCTTGAACCTTGTCAGGAATTGTCAATGCCCCATTTGCGCAGTCCGGACACCGAGGCATTCTTGGTGGGAAGGAGGCCACAGTCTGCTCGTTTGCACTTGGCTATGCCTAGTCTGACGTCTCGCTTACCCCGGCCTCGTCACGCACTGCCGCGCTCCAGCAACCAGCAGAGCTTGTCCACTCAGAGAACCGCAGTTCTCGGGCCGCGGTTCTTCCTGCTGCCTCTGCACATCTCCCGATGGCGTCTCTGAACACGGTCGTTCTGAACGCTTCCTGGAGCCCGTCGCCCACGCACAATTGCTCGCAAGGTCCAGAACGTGAACAGAAACAAGAGTGTGAGGGAGAAGAAGAAAGGGAGCAAGAGGTCGTTGAGGGAAATATGAAGGCGTGAAGGGCAAAAGGCAAGAGAGAAAATGTTTGTCCGAGAGTTCTTTTAACGTCAGGTCATGACGTCATCGGCGCTTCTCTTCCAATCTCCGCAGGCCAACGCCACCAGCCCAGCGCTTCACCAATCAGCATTCCGCTTCTTGCTCGCCCATTCTCTCTGCCAATCAGTGAGTACCTTTTTACTCCACCCTGGCCAATCACGGCTCCTCGGGGCGTGTCTTCGGCCTGCTCTACCGCGATGTGAGCTTCCCAATAGTGTAGTTAGTGGCAGCACTCAATGTCCTGGCTTCCTGGTGATTTTTATTGTTATTTAGTGTGGTTTAATGGCGATTCTAACTGGTGTCTATGGTGCGGTGCCAAAAAGGATAAAGGATAGATGACTGAGGTTTGACGAACAGGGGAATTAACATAATCCCTACAACTAATTAACACAAGGGCCATCCTCATATGGCCACAATTATTCACTCTTATGCGACCACCGGCTAAACAAAACTTACTACATGGTGAGGGTTCTCACCTGACATCCGGAGCATGTTAATTTATACATCCTGCCTGTTGTAAGGTAATCCCTACCCCACCGACATAACAATACCATCTAGTTATGTATGTATTGATGTGGAAGTGATGGGTCATATAATGAAAGCAGATTGCACAAAAAGGGGGCAATTAAAATAGCTCATTTTTAGCAGATGAGGCACCACCCAGGTCAACGCACGTCACACCAACACAGGCACATGGGGCGAGAGTTTGAGGAAGAAGAAGACAGAAGCAAATTGTTTCCTCATAATGTTTTCCGAGTTTGAATAAATTGATTCTCATGAATTTGAAGAAGATCTGGGCAGAGTATGTTGCCAATGTTCAAGCTGTTTCTATGGAAGAAGAAGAATCATGACTGAGTTTCTTTGTAATGCTTTTCGAGTTTGAATAAAAAGTTTCTCATTGAATTTGAAATCCACCGCTCGAAAAAACATGCTGGAACTCCAACACAAGGTTGCTGGATGTTATTTTTATGTGTATATTCATGTGGAAGTAATGGGTCATATAATGAAAGCAGATCACACAAAACGGAAGAAACCAAGAAGAAAAAGACATAAAATGTCATTGCCTCACCATGGTTTTAGTAATTTTGTTGTATTTGGTTAAAGGCCGTCAGTCAGCCATCTTTGGTTGGATGATAAAGCAAAATCTTCTGCATATGTATACTCATGTATTGTCTTTGTGCCAAGTTTGAAGAAAATTGGTCCATGCATGTCCAATAAATGGATGGGGACACGTTTAAGTAACAAAATGGCCACCTGTCAGCCATCTTGGATCTGATCTAGAAAAAATATGATGTGCATATGTAACCCATTGTTCATTATCAGTGTGCCTAGATTGAGATTGGTAAATGCATGTCCGAGAGAAGGTTGAGGACACGTTCAATATCGCTTTTTTTACAACTGAAATGGCCGCCAGTCTACCAGTTGGCCCAGAGCTTCCGATAGGCGCCCGAGGAGCCCGCAGCCGCAGGGGGCCACCCACAAAGAGGGGCATCCCACATCAGCTAAAGCATCTTGAAACTCCAGTTGTGCAACCTAGACGTTTCCAATAACACTAGTCATGCATGGCTGCCAATCGCTTCACTGACGGGCTTAATCAGACACATCATGTTGCGCTTCACAACCACATGGCACATCTATCTGAAAATCTCAAAGAGGATGAAAAATACAGTGAAACACACGAAAACCTTTTGTGGCAGAGCTGTTGTTGTTGTTGTTGTTGTTTTGTGCTCCTTCCGTGTCTGTCACGCTTTATTCGAAAAGATTAAATGGTTCCTGTTACCGTACATTAAACATCTTCTTCATCCAATTTCACCTTCTTCCAAATCTCCATGCATGGTTTGCGGACTTCTTCTCTGGTCGCAGTCAACGTGTGGCCCTGAATGGAATTCTCTCATCTCCCCTTCCTGTTCCCCTGGAGTTCCCCAAGGTAGTGTTCTGGGCCCTGTGCTTTTTCTGGTCTTCATTAATTATCTCTCCGACTCTCTGGAAAATCCTCTCTAGCTCTTTGCTGATGACTCCACTCTCTGTCGCTCCATTCCTCATCCCTCAGATCGGCAGTCTGCAGCCTCCTCACTCTCTGCAGACCTGGACAAAATCACAGACTGGCCAAACAAGTGGAAGATGTCTTTCAATCCTGACAAACCTCACACTCTACTTTGTCTCTCTGAAAAGACCGTCTGGACAACTCTCCCATCTACTTTCTCAAAAAATCCTCTTCAATAATTTCTGTCAGTCAAGCTTTTGGGTCTCACTATCTGCCATGATCTTTCCTTGGAAAACCACATTTCCAAGCTGGCATCCAAAGCCAGTCACCCTCTGTAGTCCGGCAGCCAAAGGCCATATTTCCCCCTGACCCCAAAATGTCTGATATAATTTTTTTCTCTGCTGATTATTCATCTTTGGGGTGTATATAATGAGATCAAGGGTGGTGTGGATCTGTCACCCTTGAGCAATTTTAAATATTCAAGATGGCGTCCAAGATGCCTGCCGCGAGGGACTAAAATTCGAAAATTCCTAATATTTCAATGTTTTCTGCCACAGATAAATTATTTTTTGGCCAAGATATATGTTTTGGGGTCCAATAATTTCTACAGAAAGGGTTTGAGAAGTATTGCATGTATCGTTGCTATGGTAACTAGCAATATGGCTACCATTAAGTCGGTAAAAGGTGGTAAAAATGGCAAAACTGCAATAAATTTCAAGAAAATGTTTATTAGAGCATTGTTTTTATTTCCTAGGTATATGCTAATGACCACAATGTATTGGATAAAATAGGTTTGATGAGTTACGATTTTCTGTTGCCATGGTAACCATCTAAAGTGACCATTCTGATGTTTGAAATAAGTGTTAAAGATATATAACATAAAACCATACATTTTTGGCCTTAGTTAAATGTTTTCTAACACTAAAATCATGATGGGATGGATGTGATAAATAAACTTTTTGATGTTGCCATTGTAACCACAAAGATGCTATTGTAGGAGTTGCTGGTAACAAGGAGGTGAGACGCTCGTAGCAGGTTCAAGGCTCGTTTATTCCGACGGACTGAAAAACGACCGGAACTCCGGAATCATATATATCAAAACCCAACACTCTTAAGGGGGCGTGGCTCCACCCACCGAGCACACGCCACGCCCATACCATCCATAGCCCCACTGGTCCCGTGACCGTGGATTGTGTCCCAATGGGGGTAACCCCCACACTATCATGAATGGGTTCTGTAACGTTTTGATAAACATGTTTTTCTACTAATATCACATTGATTTACCATTACGTTTCAGATATTCTGATGACAATAGGAGCCTAAAGTTGGAATGACATGATGTGACGTGTACAGAGCATTTTTTTCTCTCCCTAAAATTGTCAACATTAATACTTAATTAATATTTGCTTTCTTTGTTTTAATCTAGAGCTAAACCATGGAGCGGGGCTGCGTCTTTAAGTTCCGGTATGGCACTGAGTGTGATGAGAAGACATCGCTCTCAGAGACTACTGGTGTGGCACGAATAGAAACGATCATCAATGCGAGCAAAGCTTATGGGGACACCTTGCATGTAGAACTTGAAACACAGCTTGCTGAAAATGAGAACTTGAAGATCTATTAGCACAGAAACTGCGTGTCTCGGTATACATCAAAAACAAACCTCGCCAAGTATAAGAATAATGAGGGTGCCCCGCCAGCCAAAAGATGACGATGGTCATCGTCAGTGTTTGACTTCAAGCTTCATTGCCTGAACTGTGGCAGAGCCTGTGAAATAAACAAGGATCCAAAGAATCCTACAAGATGGAGACCATCCTTCCTGTGTCGTTCAACCCATACTGAGCATGGTGGTAAGCCCTACAAGGATTATCTTCTGGAAAAATGTCATTCTCGTAACGACCACTGGGCAAATGAAGTCCAAAGTCGCATTGAAGGCGCCGTCAGTGACTTGCATGCAGTTGACGCTCATTATCACAAGGCCTGCATGCGCTTATTTGTGAGCAACCGGTGCCTTTCAGAGGATCCAAAAGGCACATCCAAACAGTCAGAGACAGAGGAAGCCCTGCAGCATGTGATATAAATCATACAGGCCGACAGAGGTCGGATTTGGAACTCATTTGAACTCTTCAAGGAATACCAGGATAGTCATGGCTGTGCACTCATACGCTACCGTCTCGTAGAGGAGTGTCCTTACAACTCCTGGTTATGCCAGCCTAATTGTATTCCACAAGCATGCTGCCCTGATGCTGAAGATGGTTAAGGACGATGACGAGAGTGACGACATTGAAAGAAGCGTTAGCATTTTGGCCAAGCATTTGCTGAAGGAGTGCAGGTCAATCACCTGTGACAAGTCTATGTACCAAGTGCACATTGATATGAATATTGCTGCTGAGGACGCATCTAGTACATTGATGAGGTTACTGGCTGCTCTGTCTATAAAGTTGGACAAAACTTTACCATCGCTGTTGATTGCCATTATTATCACAGACGTGATAATGAACAATCCAACTCCTCTACAAGTGGCACTTGGAATACTTCTGAGGGACTCGAAGACAGTTGTTGGTCATATCTATGACTATCGCATCACATGCAGCTATGATGAGTTACTGCGCTTTAAGAGCTCAGCTGCTGTTGCTGCATCTGCTGATCCTGTCAAACAGGGAATACAGTCAAGTGAAAAAGTAAGTACACCCCATGCAAAGTTTTGACTTTTTCAACATATTTCAACATACAGCGATTTGATCTTCATTTCAACAATATTGATAGATAAAGGTGATATAATACAACAAATATCATGAAACATTTACATTTTGTAGTCCATTGTATAATTTAAATAAACATAAATACAAATTTCGCATGTGGAGAAAGTAAGTACACCCTTGGCTCTAATAGGTGGTATTGCCCCCATTGGCACAAACAACCTCAAGTAGGCGTTTCCTATAACTGTCTACCAGTCTCTGACATCGACTGGGAGAAATTTTTGCCCACTCCTCCATGCAGAATTCTTTCACTTGTGCGATGTTTGAGGGGTTTCCTGCATGCACAGCTCGTTTCAAACCCCCCACAACATATCGATGGGATTTAGATCTGGGCTTTGACTTGGCCATTCCAGAACCCTCCATTTCTTTCTTTTCAGCCATTCCTTGGTGGATTTACTGGTATGTTTAGGGTCATTGTCATGTTGCAAGGTCCACCTTTGGTTGAGCTTCAACTTTCCGACAGATGGCCTCACATTATCCTCAAGCACGCTCTGGTACAATGAATAATTAATTCATAGTGGATTCCATGATGGTGAGCTGCCCAGGCCCTGATGCAGCAAAGCTGCCCCAAACAATAATATTTCCACCGCCATGCTTTACAGTTGGTATCAGGTCCTTGTGGTCAAATGCTGTCTTTGGTTTTCGCCAAACATGTCTTCTGGTACTGTGGCCAAATAGCTCTACCTTTGACTCATCTGTCCAGAGCACATTGTTCCAGAAGTGCTGGTCTTTGCCTAGGTGTTCATTGGCAAACTTTAGTCTTGCCCTGATGTTCTTTCTGGACAGCAAAGGTTTCCTCCTGGCACAACTCCCATGTAGATCAAATTTGTGCAGCCTCTTTCTAATGGTCGACTCGTGCACTTTGACATCAACAGTGGCAAGAGCTACCTGTAGGTCCCATGATGACATTCTGGGGTTCTTAGAGACTTCTTTCAGCATCTTGCGGTCTGCTCTCGGGCTGAACTTGCTGGGGCGGCCTGGCCTGAACAAGTTGGCAGTTGTTTGGAATCTTCTCCACTTGTAGATGATCTTCCGGACAGTCGAATGATTGATTTCAAATTGTTTGGAGATCTTTTTAAATCCCTTCCCAGACTCGTAGGTATCTATAACCTTCTTTCTGAGGGCCTCAGAGAGCTCTTTTGATCTAGGCATGGTGACGCCGCACACTTCAACAACAAAGTGCAAACCAAATTAAATGTCTGAGGTTTAAATAAAACAGTTTCCTCCAAGATCCTCTCTAACGATGTTCTAATCATTTGCACCTGAGCTGGTGCACCTGATTCAAATTTTAGGTTTTTGAATTAGTGATAAATGTAGGGGTGTACTTACTTTTTCCACATGCGAAATTTGCATTTATGTTTATTTAAATTATACAATGGACTACAAAATGTAAATGTTTCATGATATTTGTTATATTATATCACCTTTACCTATCAATATTGTTGAAATGAAGATCAAATAGCTGTATGTTGAAATATGTTGAAAAAGTCAAAACTTTACATGGGGTGTACTTACTTTTTCACGTGACTGTATCTGATGCCAAGGATGGTCTTATCCAGGTTGTGGCTGACAACAAGCTTGTTCTCACTGGAAGTGACCATGTGCGAGTGGAGATTAATAGTGGTGTCATCATCAAGCACCTGTACATGAAAACAATGCAGGAGGAGGCGGATACCATTATTGTTCAACAAGTGGCAGAGGTGAAGGCTAAGAAAATGCTTGTGGTTGCAGACGACACTGACATCTTTGTTCTTCTGCTTCACTTCTGTTGCCAAGGTGACATACCAGCTTGAACCTCTGTCCTGATGGTTTCGCCAATTCATGGTCGTGCAGTGATTGATATCAATGCCACCGTTGACCAGCATCGTGAAATCATCCCAGACCTGTTAGCAGCACATGGACTCACTGGTTGCGATACAGTGGCAACATACTTCGGAATTGGAAAGGCTGTGGCATTCAGAGTCCTGAGAGCTGGCGTTCATGCCCTAAGCTACATAGGTGACACAAGTCGCGTTCTGTCGGAGATCACCTCTATCTCAAACATATATTTAGACACAAAAATCATCTTTCTAACTTAATTAGAAGTGGAAATATGGCCAAATAAGTATTATTGGCGGCCATCTTGGATTTCTCCCTCAGGTAAGTTAGCCCACACTTTTGCAAGGGGTCCTCCGGCTAAAAATTTTAGTATTGCCTAATCATTCAAAATATGCCTTCAAACCATGGTCCTGAGAAAATGGTCACGGAATCTATTAGCTGGTCCCCTACTAATTACAACGTAAACAAACACACAATGAAAGAGGCGTAGCTTCAACGTATCCCGGCATGCTTCACGCTTCAAATGTGTTGCTTCTTGTTGTTTATGGATATTTATTTCCTCTACCGAATATACAGACTTGGCATTTAATATGGAATATTTTTTTTGTGGGGGTGAACTTACTTTTCAAGATGTCTTAGAACCAAAAGTTCATTGGAATTATATTGAAAATATTCTAGATTTTGTTAATGTGACCTTTAAAAGAAACAAAAACCACATTTGACATTTCGAAGCAAATAAATTGATCCTTGAAAGTGATGTAAACTGATATCGAACTCAATTCATGGACGGTACTGTGTTAAACTTCTGTACGTTTTCCAGAAGTATCTCTTTATTTTGCACCCTAGCCAAAAATTCTTTTCACAAAAACAAAAGTTAAATTACGACTGGGATTACGAACAGTAAAATTACAGTTCAGTACTTCGTGTAACCCCCACGCGCATTCAGGAGAGCACGTACACGTTGAGGCATGCTGTTCACGAGATTTGCCAAGGTTTGGACAGGAATCGCTTGCCATGCAGTGACAATAGCCTGCTGCAATTTACGCACAGAGGTGGGCTGCTGGTCCAAGTTGTCGATTTGACGCATTAATTCTGCCCACAAGTTCTCTATTGGACTCATATCCGGGGACATGGCAGGCCACTCCATATGCTCTACACCACGGTCAGCAAGAAAGTGTTGGATCATGCGAGCACGATGAGGCCATGCATTGTCATCTTGGAAGACAAAGTTTCCTCGAAAGGCTGCACGAACAAATGGAAGCAATGTTTCTTCCAGAATGGCCCTGTGCTTCAACTGGTTCAGGTTTCCATTCAGAACCATCAGGTCAGTTTTGCCCCCTGCATGAAAAGCAGCCCAAACGGTCACCCCACCACCTCCAGCTTGGACTCTTGGCACTATACAATCTTTGTTGTAGGCTTCATGCACTTGTCTGCGCACTCGGACGCGGCCATCTTGACGATAGACCAGAAATCTAGACTCGTCATTGAAGATCACGTGATTCCAGTGTCCTGGCTGCCATTGACGGTGCTCTCTGGCCCACTGCAATCGGCACTGGCGGTGTTGTCTGGTCAGGCTTGGCTTTCTCAGGGGACACCTGGCATGATAGCCTGCTTGAACCAGTCGTTGGTTGACTCGCCTTCTGGATACAGGCACATTTGTCAGTTGCTGCCACTCAGCCCTAAGCCGATTAGCTGACTTGGTACGGCCATTGCTGACTAACCAGTGCAGCTGGCGATCATCCCTCCTTGTGGTTCCGTGGGGACGTCCTGGCCTCGGTATTGGAGTAGGGACACCCCTCTGAGCATTTCGTTTCAGGATCTTTGACACCTGACCTTGAGTGATGCCATACTGCCGAGCAATAGCACGCTCTTCCATGCTGTAATTTCGTAAAGCTACCACTCCATGACAAACAGCATTGTCGAGTTGACGGACCATCTCCAGAGGAAGCGGCAATAACTTTTGGAGACGTGCAGCAGTTGTTTTCCACTAATACAGAACGCAACAACCCTTGTATACCCGACTGTGAAGCCAATCGTCAAATGCACCTGTCCATACATTTTGCCACGACACCTGTGATATAACCCTGTTGTTGACTTCTTGCTGTGACAGACAATCAGTGACATGGTTCTTTTAACAAATAAATCACCAAAGTGTAAAAGAAACTCACCAGATTGATATACTGAGTTAAGAAATTAAACCAAAGTCAAGAAAAAAAAAATTCCATATTAAATGCCAAGTCTGTATATAAATATATATTGTAAAAGATAGCACACTGAGCAGTAAAATAATTTCGAGCTCTTTATTAAACTAAAAAAAAAAAAATCATCTAAAAATTATTTATTAAGTCTGCCCTCGATGGACTACATAGTGAGTCCGTGCCTATGTAGTCCATTTATTAAGTCTGACCTCGATGGACTACATAGTCTGTGCCTATGTAGTCCATTTATTAAGTCTGACCTCGATGGACTACATAGTCCGTGCCTATGTAGTCCATTTATTAAGTCTGCCCTCGATGGACTACACTTCACAGTCCGTGCCTATGTAGTCCATCTTCATAAAAAATAAAAAAAATCACCTGACGTTTTGAGAGAAAACTAGTTCTCTTCCTCAGAGGTGTTGAGTGTGGTGTGGTGGTGAAATGGTGAGATATTGGTGTAAGTTAATTGTGTTAATTTGCTTCAATGTGATATTTGAAGTTTTAAAAATATACATCCGGATCCGGAAGAGCGGAGCTTAGTGAACGCGCCGTGCCGGAAATGGAAATGGAAATGGAAATGGAAATGGAAATGGAAATGGAGATGGAGATGGAGATGGAGATGCTTGTTGTGATTATAGCTGCCTGCTGAATGAATTTGGTTTTCGCTTGCAATAAACCTTTGTTAATGAACTTCAAGGAGTGATACTGGATCCTGGGGACATTACATAATTGCCGACGAGTCAAACTACATTCTTGAAATGGCGGTTTATGGAAAATTGGACGAGTTCCAGCCGGGGAGAGTCCTGGAGGCCTACATTGACATTGAGAGATATTCGTTCCATTGTGAGGAGAACCAGATCACCGATGAGAACAAAAAGAGGGAGATATTGCTGTCTGTCGTTGGAGCAGAAGTATACCAGGTAATACGATCGTTGGTGTCACTTTCCAAGCTTGGAGAGGTAACGTACCGTACGTGGAGATTGTGAAGAGGGTGAAGGAACATTATTTTCCCAGGCCACATAAAATCTTCGGCTGAGTGGGTATGTGCAGCAGTTTTGGTTGAGGTTCGTGCAGCAGCCGGTTTCGGGTGAGTGGGTGTGTGCAGCAGTTTTGGTTGAGGGTGTGTGTACAGCAGCTGGTTTCGGCTGAGTGTGTGTGTGTGCAGCAGTTTTGGTTGAGGGTGTGTGTGCAGCAGCCGCTTTCGGTCGAGTGGGTGGGTGCAGCAGTTTTGGTTGAGGTTGTGTGTGCAGCAGCCGCTTTCAGTTGAGTGGGTATGTGCAGCAGTTTTGGTTGAGGTTGTGTGTGCAGCAGCCGGTTTCGGGTGATTGTGTGTGTGCAGCAGTTTTGGTTTAGGGGTTGTGTGCAGCAGTTGGTTTCGGGTGAGTGTGTGTGCAGCAGTTTTGGTTGAGGGTGTGTGTGCAGCATCCGCTTTCGGTTGAGTGGGTGTGTGCAGCAGCCGGGACAGGCTATAAGTGCATACCTCACAAAACTTACATAAAACATACTGAAACCAACTACCAACTATTTTTGAGGTCAACATGGGCCAAAAGGTCAACATAGGCCAAAAGGTCAACATAGGCCAAAGGTCAACAGCAACTTCAAATTTCTAAAATCCTCAATTTTCATCCAATTCACTTGAAATTTGAATGGGATTTACATATCAGTTAACTGCATGAAAAGAAAGCGCTGCATAAAAAAAATTGAGACATGGCTCATTGTAAAGAACTCTCCATGTGTAATAACATGTGTTAATGATGTCATATGTGCCTCCGTTATGACGTCATAATTCGACAAGTACAAAACTTCATCTGATGAAGATGAAATTTATTGAGCGTCCAGTGATTAATTGGTGGAGAAAAAGAATACTGATGACGTCATCAGTCACGTGGTACAGCCGCCATATTTGTTTTGACACAAAAGCCTTAAAAACCACTGAAAATACGTCCTGGTGAGGGTCTGCCATCTCTGATTTCTCCTCACCCCGAAGGTGGCCGGAGTCATTATGTTTTCGTGTTGTCCGTCCGTCCTTTCTTCCGTCCGTCCGTCTGTTGTCCGTACGGGCTAAACCTTTTTTCTCAGCAACCACATGTCCGATTAAGACGAAACTTTCAGAGTAGGAGTGACACCCATGCAGAATGATTTTATCAATTGTGACATCATAGGTCACGTGGTATGGCAACCATCTTGGAACAAACACAAAAATGAAAAAAAATTTCTCGGAAACAGCCATTTTGGATTGAAGGCTGAATGGAAAAATTTGAGACTTGGCACATTGTCAAGTACTCCCAATGGTGAACAAAAGCATGATAATGATGGCATCATAGGCGAAGTGGTATACCAGCCCAAAAATGTTATAATCGAATTCCTTATCGTAAAACTGGATTATCGAATTCCTTATCCTAAAACTTATCCTAAAATTCCTTATCCTTGACTCCGTTTCCGGTCTTGCTGGCGAGGGTTCGTTTATTCTCAGCTCTCCATGCTATCCATCGAAATCGAAGTTAAGTAATTGTTCCCATTTGTATTTTCGTTATAACTATTTATTTTATGGTGTATATATTGTCTCCCGACGAAGATTTTCGGTGCAAATCTTTCATACCTGTATTGAAAATCGTGTTAATTCGGGTCTTTTTTGAGGCCTTGTAGTTGTACAGTTTACAATGTACAACCTTGAGGCTTTGTTTTTCTCTCAGCGGTCCGTGTTTTTGTGATCCAATAACTTTCGTTCTCTGTTTTCCCAATCTTTTCACCCCATAGCCCTCTTCCTTGTGTAAATCACAACTCAAAAAAATCCAAAAAAAAAACATTTCCTTCTCTGTTCTCATTCGTTTATTCATTCTTATTCGTTCGTTCGTTCGTTCTTCGACCACGTGTTTCTCCCCCATTTCCCCAGATAGATTGTCAAATTTCAACTCGTTATTTTATCGTCCATGCGTTATTGTTTTGATTATAGTTACTTTTGGTTTGAATTTCCTGTAACTTGTAATTATTTAATCGTGTTCTGCTCCTCGTGTGCGGCCTTGTAGTTGTACCGCCGTCGGTGTTTGTTATCTTAATCGTGTTTTGCTTGGCTCTTAGTTTTTTTCCCTTCTACCCCGAACATAATACTCTGTCTAACGTTCTAAATCCCCACCTCCCCCTGCCACCCCCACCCCCAAAAACCAAACAAACAAAAAAAAAAACCAAAAACATTTATTTTCCTTTCTCCACGTGTACTGTTGACTCATCCTGTATTTTCTGTCCAGTTGTGCTGTTCGCCCCGCCCCCATTAACTCCTTGCCATCCACCGTTTGCCCTTCACGTGACTCGTGGTGGTCCCTCTCGGCTCTCCCCCCGTTGGTATTTTTGTGCACATAAGATTGTTCACGGTTCTGTTTAAATATTATTTAAATATGTATAACCTTTCCCCTTCAGTGTTTTACTCAGTGGTATTTTACAACACGCTGTTTTTCTTCCTATTTAAAAGGCTTTTCTCAATTTCCTCTCCAACTCATTCCACCTAAAAAAAAAGAAATTCAATATCTTATACGTCTCCCTCACTACATGGTCTAAATTCACATTCATTCCATCCCTCCTCCATCATTCTGAACCGGATTGCTAACTTGAAAATCACAACAAACCCAATTTGTTTTCAATGTTCGTCTTTCATTAATCATCCACTTTCTAAACTCCCCTCTTGCCCCTCCCATCCAAATCGCTCCCCTTGCACCTACACTCCTAAACTCCCCCCTTGCCCCGCCACTCTTAAACTCCCCCCCTACCCCTCCACTCCTGAACTCCCCCCTTGCCCTTCCACTCCTGAACTCCCCCCTTGCCCTTCCCCTCCTAAACTCCCCCCTCACTCCTCCCCTTCAAAACTCCCCCCCAACCCCTCCCATTCAAATCTCCCCCCATACAATTCCTCTCCAATGCTCCCTCCTCCCCCCTCCTCCTCAAAGCTGCCTCCTCCCCACTTCGTCTCCCTTCTATCTCATACCTCCACCCCCCCCAACCTTCTTCTTTCCTCTGCCCCCCCTCAAACAACCCCTCACTGTGCCTCATCCCTTCACCTTCAAACCTTTCATCCTCCTCATCCTTCCCTTTCTTGGAACACTTCTGCAATCGCTGACACACTAACAACTGCTCTCCCTACCTCCCCCTCTCATCCTTCATCTTACCCTACTCCTCCCCTCCCCTGTCCTGTACCCGATGCTCCCCCTCTCTCTTCATTAACGGTATGGACCTCAAACATCCGGGGCCTTCGCTCAAACCTGACTGATCTCTCCATACAGGTTGCTTCTGACAATCCAGACTTGATCTGCTTAACAGAGACTTTCCTCCTTCAAGATGTCTCTGATTCCTTAATATCTCTTCCTGGTTACTCCCTCCTCCGGTATGATAGACCTGAGCCTCGGCCTGGTGGTGGGGTGGCTATCTTTATCAAAAACTCTCTTCCTCACTCTCCTTGCACTGCCCTCTCTCCTCCTCACCCCCAGGAGTACCTCTGGCTACGGCTTCCTCGCCGCTCCCACCTTTTGTTCATATGTGTTCTGTACCGTCCCCCAAACAGTGATGACTCCATCTACATTTCACTGTCTGACAACATGGACCAACTTCTATCCACTCATCCCAACTCTCTCTTCCTCATATGTGGTGACTTCAATTGTCATCATGCCACCTGGTTGGGTGTGGGTTCCTCTCTCACCAGTCATGGCACCTCAGCAAAGGACTTCTGTGACTCACTGGGATTGACACAATCTGTCAATTTCCTGACCCGGATCTCAGCCAATGGAGTATCTTCTCTTCTAGACTTGTTTATGACTAACGTCCCTGCTAATGTCTGCTGCTCTTCTTCTGCTCCAATCGGTTCTTCTGATCATGTGCTTGTCAAAGTGGACATCTCTCTGGCCATTCTCAGAGAGCCTCCTCAGCGTCGACGAGTCTGGCATTTCACTCAGGCCGACTGGGATGGTCTTCAAGCAGCCATCAATCGTCTGGATTGGTCTCCCATCTCCACTGCCTCTGACATCAATTCTTCCTGGGAATTCTTCCAAAGCAAACTGATCTCTCTCATGCACAGATTTATCCCATCTCGCCTTCAGTTGTCTTACCCTTCCTCCCGTCCATGGTACACTGAATCTTGTGGTGAGGCAGTTGCCCTGAAACAACTTGCCTTTGCCTCTTGGAAGGCTAATCCAACTGAAGGAAATCTCAGTTCCTTCCACCAAGCTCGGAACAAGTGTGTGTCTACCCTCAGGAGTGCCAGGAAGCACTATCTCTCCTCACTCAACAATGAACTCTCAAACCTGTCTCCTTCCTCCAAATCCTGGTGGCGTCTGGTCAAATCCGTTTCTGGTGTTTGTTCCCCCTCCATCCCCTCCCTTACCTCAAATGGCCACACAGTTGACATCGCACGTGACAAAGCCGAATGCCTCAACTCTGTGTTTGCCTCAAAATCCTTAGTCCCAAACCCATCTCTCTCTGGTCCCACCTTTCCCAGTCGAACCAAACTGCTCCTGGACTCTGTGACCTTCTCTCCTGACAAGGTGGAGGAGTTTTTGTCAAACCTCGACTGTGATTCTGCAACTGGACCAGATGGCATCAGCCCACGGGTCCTAAAATCCTGCTCTGCCGCTCTATCTCACCCTCTCTCTGTTCTTTTCACCCTATCTTTTGCTCAAGGTCATCTGCCAGCATCCTGGAAATCAGCAAACATTACCGCTTTACACAAAAAAGGTGCAAAAACAGATCCTTGCAACTACAGACCAATCAGCCTGCTCCCAATTATCAGCAAAGTCATGGAATCCATCATTGCTTCGGATATGAAATCTTTCCTCTTCTCCAATGGCTTGATCTCTGATCATCAATTTGGTTTCAGACCAGGTCACTCTACTCTGGACATGCTGCTTCTGCTGTCTCAACAATGGATGGAGGTCCTCAATGCCAAACAGGAAATCAGAGCTGTCTCCCTTGACATATCACGTGCCTTCGATACGGTCTGGCACCCAGCTCTGCTCACCAAACTCTCCTCCTATGGTATCCATGGAAATCTCCATGCATGGCTTGCGGACTTCCTCTCTGGTCGTAGTCAACGTGTGGCCCTGAATGGATTTCTCTCATCTCCCCTTCCCGTTCAGGCTGGAGTTCCCCAAGGCAGTGTGCTGGGCCCTGTGCTTTTTCTGGTCTTTATCAATGGTCTCTTCGACTCTCTGGAAAATCCTCTGTATCTCTTTGCTGATGACTCCACTCTCTGCCGCTCCATTCCTCTTCCCTCAGATCGGCAGTCTGCAGCCTCCTCACTCTCTGAAGACCTGGACAAAATCACAGACTGGTCAAACAT
Source organism: Myxine glutinosa (assembly GCF_964187855.1). Classification (NCBI taxonomy): domain Eukaryota; kingdom Metazoa; phylum Chordata; class Myxini; order Myxiniformes; family Myxinidae; genus Myxine; species Myxine glutinosa. The sequence goes on along the minus strand of NC_136263.1, from coordinate 202,436,638 downwards.
GTGGAACATGTCTTTCAATCCTGACAAATCTCACACTCTTACTATGTCTCTCCGAAAAGATCGACTGGAAAACCCTCCCATCTACTTTCTCAACAATCCTCTCCAAGAAGTTCTGTCGCTCAAGCTTTTGGGTCTCACCATTTGCCATGATCTTTCTTGGGAAAACCACATTTCCAAGCTGGCCTCCAAAGCCAGTCGCCGACTGGGCATCCTCCGTCGTGCGAAGTCCTTCCTAGGCACACCTGAGCTCCTCACCACATACAAGGCTTTCTTCCGCAGCTCATTGGAATACTGTTCTCCCCTATGGGCCGGTGCTCCTGCCTCACACCTGGCTCGGCTTCACGCCGTTGAATCCAAAGCTTTCAGAATCATTGGAATCTCCCGCGATGAAGCTATCTCCGAGGGCCTTTCACTCACTCACCACAGGCAGGTAGGTGGTCTTTCTGTCTTCTACCGACTCCTCTCCGGCCTTGCTCCCCCAGCTCTCTCTGTGCTCTGTCCCCCAAATATTCCTACAGGTCGCACAAGATCTGCCAGCCACCCTCTGATGGTTAAACTGCCGAAATCTCGGCTCTCTGCTCACCTTCACTCTTTCATTCCTCTTTTCTCCCGCCTCTGGAACAAACTCCCACACTCACTTCAATCACACTCCTCCCTCCAGGTCTTCAAAACAGCTGTTCACCACCATCTCTTATCTTCCCCCATCCAAAACCTTGATCTTTTCTACCCCCACTAATTCACCCCAGATCCACCTTGTTTGAAATTCCAACTTCTTTCCTGGAAGTCTTGGCAGGGTCCATATGTTTTATACCTCTCCCACCCCCCCCCCCTTCCCATGCCTTCCCCCCAAAGCCCTCTCCCTCCCACAGTTCTCTCGATGTCTCTATGTCTCTCGGTCCCTGCTCTCAAATGTTGTGTTTGTGTCCTTCCCCTTCTCTCCCCATCTTGTCTACCGCTCCCGATGTTATTTGTTTTGTGTGTCTGTTTGTCTTTCTGTGTGATTAATGTTCGCTCTTTCACGAGCCTCGATCTTGTATACAAAAAAAAAAAAAAAAAAAAAAAAAATCGAAAATTGCATGCACATGATCTATGAGCTATTTGTATGGATATATTAAATTTATGACATCATGTCACATGTGATGTCAGCTAAATTGGATTTAACCTTCAACCTTAAAAAAATCTTCTCCCAAACCACCAAATCAATTGACTCAAAACTTTACGTGTGTCATTGACTAGGCATGGCGATTAAAAGATGATCACTAAAACATCATTGGTCACATGGCATGGCAGACATATTGGATTGAAGGAAAATATTAAATAATTATATCTCTGAAGCCACTTACCCTATCTAAGCGAAATTTTACAAATATCATCTAGCACCACGGTTGCATATATATGGAAAATAATGACATCATAGGTCATGTGGTTTGGCAGCCATCTTGGATAGAAAAACGAAAAACGAGACTCTTGAGAGTCTCGCGAGATCTCGGAGACGGTGGCAGGGATTTTCGAAGCTCCACACGGTCTCCACGTTTTTCGAAGTTAAGTCTGTTCACAATTGTATTTTGTCGAAACTGTATTTATCTTTCGGTGTGTGAAGTTATTGTGTGCAACTTTGGTTGTTTCTCGGTGTTTATCTTTCATAAATTGATCGTCTGTTTGCCGTGTCGCGAGCAAGGCCTTTGCCGCGTCGCGAACGATTTGAAATCGAAGTTAAGTGATTGTTCCCATTTGTATTTTCGTTAAAACTGTATTTATTTATGGTGTTGTACGTATATTGTGTCCCGACGAAGATTTTTCGGTGCAAATCTTTCATACCTGTATTGAAAATCGTGTTAATTCGTGTCGTGTCTTGAGGCCTTGTACAGTGTACACTGTACAACCTTGAGGCTTTGTTTTTCTCTCAGCGGTCCGGCGTTTGTGATCCAATAACTTTCGTTCTCTGTATTCCCAGTCTTTTCACCCATAGCCTACTTCCTTGTGTAAATCTCAACTCAACAAAAAAAAAAAAAAAAACAAAAAAAAACACACATTTCCTTCTCTGTTCTCATTCGTTTATTCATTCTTATTCGTTCGTTCGTTCTTCGACCACGTGTTTCTCCCCCATTTCCCCAGATAGTTTTCACTGTTATTAACCTTCAATGTTTACACTTTCCCCTCAAGTTATGTATTCCGTCATATTTTATAACACCTTTTTCTTCTTCTTCTTTAAAAGGCTGCTTTCGACTTGCTCACCAAATCAATTCATCCCCAAAAAAATATCCATCTCCTATAGTGCCTTTTTTCTACATTCCCTAAACTCTCCTGCACTCCATCCTCCATCCAGCGTCCTTAAACGTATTTTTAACTCGAAGGTCACAAGAAACTCATTTTGCAATAAATGTTCGTTTCCCATAAATCGTACACTTTCTAAAATCCAATCTCACCCCTCCCCTCCAAATCTTCCCCATAACCCCTCCCCTCCAAATCTTCCCCATCACCCCTCCCCTCCAAATCTTCCCCATCACCCATCCCTTTCAAATCTCCCCCCTTGCCCCTCCCTCCTAAACTACCCCCTCACCCCTCCCCGCCAAGACGCCCCCTCGCCCCTCCCCTCCTAGACTCCTGCCTCACCCCTCCCCTCCAAATCTCCCCCATATCCCATCCCTTTCAAATCCCTCCCCTTGTCCCTTCCCTCCCAAACTCCCCCCTCACCCCTCCCCTTCAAATCTCCCCACCCTCATTGCTTCTCAATTTCCCCCCTCTTACTCCCCCTCCTCAAAGCGTCCTCCCCGCTTCTTCCCCCTTCCAACTCTCACCTCCATCTCCCCCAACCTTCTGCCTCGCTCTTCCCCCTCCTCAAATAACACCTCATTGTGCCTCACCCAATCACCATCAAACCTTTTGTCCGCCCCATCCTTCCCTTTCTCCGAGCTATTCTGAAATCTCTGACACACCTTCAACAGCTCTCCCTACCTCTTCCACCTCTTCCACATCTTACCCTAACCCTCCTCCCCCCTGTTCTGTATCTGATGCTCCCCCTTCCTCTTCATTAACGGTATGGACCTCAAACATCCGGGGCCTTCGTTCAAACTTAACTGATCTCTCCATACAGGTTGCTTCTGTCAAACAAGACGTGATCTGCTTAACAGAAACTTTCCTCCTTCATGATGTCTCTGATTCCTTAGTATCTCTCCCGGGCTACTCCCTCCTCCGGTATGATAGACCTGAGCCTCGTCCTGGAGGCGGGGTTGCTATCTTTATCAAAAACTCTCTTCCTCACTCGCCCTGCACTGCACTCTCTCCACCTCACCCCCAGGAATACCTCTGGCTACGGCTTCCCCTTCGCTCCCACCTCTTGTTCATATGTGTGTTGTACCGTGCACCAAACAGTGATGACTCCATCTACATTTCACTGTCTGACAACATGGACCAACTTCTATCCACTCATCCCAACTCTCTCTTCCTCATATGTGGTGATTTCAACTGTCATCATGCCAGTTGGCTGGGTGTGGGTACCTCTCTCACCCGCCATGGCTCCTCAGCAAAGGACTTCTGCGACTCACTGGGACTGACACAATCTGTCAATTTCCCGACCCGGATCTCAGTCAACGGAACATCTTCTCTTCTGGACTTGGTTATGAAAAACTTCCCTGAAAATGTCTGCTGCTCTTCTTCTGCTCCAATCGGATCATCTGATCATGTCCTTGTTAAAGTGGACATCTCTCTGACCATCCTCAGGGAGCCTGCTCAGCGTCGACGAGTCTGGCATTTCACTCAGGCCAACTGGCACGGTCTTGAAGCAGCCATCAATCATCTGGACTGGTCGCCCATCTCTACCACCTCTGACATCAACTCATCCTGGGAATTCTTCCAAAGTAAATTGCTCTCTCTCATGCACAGATTTATCCCATCTCGTCTTCAGTTGTCATACCCTTCCTCCCGTCCATGGTACACGGAATCTTGTGGTGAGGCTGTTGCCCAGAAACAACTTGCCTTCGTCTCCTGGAAAGCAAATCCAACGGAAGGAAATCTCATTTCCTTTCACAAAGCCCGAAACAAGTGTGTGTCCACCCCCAGGAGAGCCAGGAAACAATATCTCTCCATTCTCAAGACCGAACTCTCTTATCTGTCTCCCTCTTCCAAATCCTGGTGGCGTCTGGTCAAATCCGTTTCTGGTGTTTGTTCCCCCTCCATCCCCTCCCTTACCTCAAACGGCTACACAGCTGACTCCGCACGTGAAAAAGCTGAATGCCTCAACTCTGTGTTTGCCTCTAAATCTTGTGTCCCAAACCCATCCCTCTCTGTACCCACCATACCCAGTCGTACCCTGCTGCTCCTGGACACCATGTCCTTTCCTCCTGACAAGGTGGAAAAGTTTCTGTCAACCCTCGACTCTGATTCTGCAACTGGACCCGACGGCATCAGCCCACGGGTCCTAAAATCCTGCTCTGCTGCTCTATCTCACCCTCTCTCTGTTCTCTTCACCCTCTCTTTTGCTCAAGGTCAACTGCCATCTGCTTGGAAATCAGCCAACATCACCGCTTTGCACAAAAAAGGTGCAAAAACAGATCCTAGCAACTACAGACCAATCAGCCTTCTCCCAATTATCAGCAAAGTCCTGGAATCCATCATTGCTTTGGATATGAAATCTTTCCTCTTCTCCAATGGCTTGATCTCTGATCATCAATTTGGTTTCAGACCAGGTCACTCTACTCTGGACATGCTGCTTCTGCTGTCTCAACAATGGATGGAGGTCCTCAATGCCAAACAGGAAATTAGAGCTGTCTCCCTCGACATATCACGTGCCTTCGACACGGTCTGGCACCCCGCTGTGCTCACCAAACTCTCCTCCTTTGGTATCCATGGAAATCTCCACGCATGGCTGGCGGACTTCCTCTCTAGTTGTCGTCAACGTGTGGCCCTGAATGGGTTTCTCTCATCTCCTCTTCCTGTTCAGGCTGGAGTTCCCCAAGGCAGTGTTCTGGGCCCCGTGCTTTTTCTGGTCTTCATCAATGATCTCTCTGACTCTCTTGAAAATCCTCTCTATCTCTTTGCTGATGACTCCACTCTCTGCCGCTCCATTTCTCTTCCCTCAGATCGGCAGTCTGCAGCCTCCTCACTCTCTGAAGACTTGGACAAAATCACAGACTGGTCAAACAAGTGGAACATGTCTTTCAATCCTGACAAATCTCACACTCTTACTATGTCTCTCCGAAAAGATCGACTGGACAACCCTCCCATCTACTTTCTCAACAATCCTCTCCAAGAAGTTCTGTCGCTCAAGCTTTTGGGTCTCACTATCTGCCATGATCTTTCTTGGGAAAACCACATTTCCAAGCTGGCCTCCAAAGCCAGTCGCCGACTGGGCATCCTCCGTCGTGCGAAGTCCTTCCTCAGCACACCTGAGCTCCTCACCACATACAAGGCTTTCATCCGCAGCTCAATGGAATACTGTTCTCCCCTATGGGCCGGTGCTCCTGCCTCACACCTAGCTCGGTTTCACGCTGTTGAAACCAAAGCTTTCAGAATTATTGGAATCTCCCGCAATGAAGCTATCTCTGAGGGCCTTTCACTCACTCACCGCAGGCAGGTAGGTGGTCTTTCTGTCTTCTACCGACTCCTCTCCGGCCTTGCACCCCCAGCTCTCTCTGTGCTCTGTCCCCCAAATATTCCTACAGGTCGCACAAGATCTGCCAGCAACCCTCTGATGGTTAAACTGCCGAAATCTCGGCTCTCTGCTCACCTTCACTCTTTCATTCCTCTTTTCTCCCGCCTCTGGAACAAACTCCCTCACTCCCTTCAATCCCACTCCTCCCTCCAGGTCTTTAAACAGCTGTTCACCACCATCTCTTATCTTCCCCCATCCAAAACCTTGATCTTTTCTACCCCCGCTAATTCACCCCAGATCCACCTTGTTTGAAATTCCAACTTCTTTCCTGGAAGTCCTGGCAGTGTCCATATGTTTTATACCTCTCCCACCGCCCCCTTCCCATGCCCCCCCCCCAAAGCCCTCGCCCTCTCTCAGATCTCTCGATGTCTCCATGTCTCTCGGTCCCTGCTCTCAAATGTTGTGTTTGTGTCCTTCCCCCTCTCTCCCCATCTTGTCTACCGCTCCCGATGTTATATGTTTTATGTGTCGGTTGGTCTTTCTGTGTGATTAATGTTCGCTCTTTCACGAGCCTCGATCTTGTATCCCCCCCCAAAAAAAAAAAGAAAAAAAAAAAAGAACCTTTGTCCGATCAACACGAAACTTCACAAACGTGATCCTCTTCCCATACATATGCAGTGTGTACATTTTTCATCTTATTTATCATCTGGTGTGGCAGCCATATTAGCTTGAAAGCCAATATTTCAAAAAATCCCTTCTCTGAAAGCGCTTCACCTGTCAATGTGAAACCTGTCAAGGCTGGTAAAAATGTGATACTCTAAAACAGCTGAGGGGATTTAAATCAAACTTGTTTATTTTTAAGACAGTGAAAGAGGGCATCTACCCGTTGGGGGCTATGCAGAGGCATATTGGTGACACAGTCGCATTGCGCTAGTTTTAAATGTTTTTATTACTCGTTAAATAGCTTTCCAACGACCTTAACGTAAATCGAGTGAAATTTACTGTGAATCGTTTACTCGATGTTACATCATTTCCTCCATCTTGCGGAAGGACATTGAGGATGTAGGTCAGCATTATCTTAATTCTTAACATACTCAGCATTATGCCCACATAAGCTATCCTGGCAGTAATGAGCAGCGATTTACATTTGACTTAGTTCATTGTTGGCCACATATAACACTCTGGTTGACCCATACTACTATCCTATCGAGTTTGGTTGCAATTATTGGTACAGGCATAGCCGAGACATGACAATATATTGCCCATGAAAGTGTGGAATGACTGATACACGCAGAGAGAGAGACAGAGCCGGTCATTCTAATACTTCACTCACCCCTCCGGAACCGAGGTATGAATTGATTCTTTGCATGAAGATCTGTCACAAAATTATTAGCCCTCCAATAGAAAGGGCCCCACAGATGAGGTTTGCTGGGGGCCCCCACATACACAGCAGAGACTCTGAGTTGGCCATCTTTGATCAGATCGCAAAATAAAGTGAGGCGCACGTGTATGCCATCATGTACTGTGCTTTTGACACGTTTGAATAAAATCGGAACATGCATGTCCAATAAATTGTTTTGAAATGTTTATGGTAGGTTTATGTTTTTTTGAAAAACAAAATCAAACCATATGTCGTGTCCACATTCGTTATAACGATGATTATTTGTGAGACTGTAACTTTGGCTTTGTGTACGGATTCCCAGTTGAAGGTAAAAAGTATTCTCCGAAATGTATCTGCACCTGGAGATGTCATTCTTGGAGCCTTTTTTCCCGTGCATTTCTCTGTCCTGAAAGATCGTCCAACTTTGACTGAACAGCCTTCACTGCATCGATGCACTGCCTGAGTTTCTAAAGTTTCCAAATAAATAAAATAAATAAAAGTATAATAAACTCAATAAATAAAATTTAATAAATAAATTGTTAACGTTTCTAAATGACTTCAAAATGAAACTCCTTCACGCTTGTATCTCGTGATATTACGAATGGAATTCAACTATTCTACTAAGGTGGAATTTGCTATTGTTCGATGAGGTATTCACAATAATCCAAGACATATCATTGCCTTTTTTCATCACATGTTTTATGAATTGTACACGTATACGTAAACGTTATATGAAATGTACACGTACAATTTACAGTTATATGAAATGTACACGTCCACTTTACAGTTATATGAAATGTACTCGTACACTTTACAGTTTTATGAAATGTACTCGTACACTTTAACATTCTATGAAATGCACACTTTAACATTTAATGAAACGTACACATACACTATAAAATTTTATGAAACGTACAAGAACACTTTAACATTTTATGAAACGTACACATACACTTTAACATTTAATGAAGTGTACACATACACTATAAAATTTTATGAAACGTACAAGTACACTTTAACATTTTATGAAACGTACACGTACACTTTAACATTTTATGAAATGTACACATACACTTTAACATTTTATGAAACGTACACATACACTTTAACATTTTATGAAACGTACACATACATTTTAATATTTTATGAAACGTACACGTACACTTTAACAATTTATGAAACGTACACATAGACTTTAACACTTTATGAAATGTACACATACACTTTAACATTTTATGAAACCGACACATACACTTTAATATTTTATGAAACGTACACATACGCTTTAACATTTTATGAAACGTACACATAGACTTTAACATTTTATGAAATGTACACATACACTTTAACATTTTATGAAACGTACACATACACTTTAATATTTTATGAAACGTACACGTACACTTTAACATTTTATGAAACGTACATATAGACTTTAACACTTTATGAAACGTACACATACACTTTAACATTTTATAAAACTGACACATACACTAAAATATTTTATGAAACGTACACATTTGCTTTAACATTTTATGAAACGTACACATACACTTTAACATTTTATGAAATGTACACGTCCACTTTAACATTTTATGAAACGTACACATACACTTTAACATTTTATGAAACGTACACATACACTTTAATATTTTATGAAACGTACACATACGCTTTAACATTTTATGAAACGTACACATAGACTTTAACACTTTATGAAACATACACATACACTTTAACATTTTATGGAATGTACACGTAGACTTTAATATTTTATGAAACGTACACGTACACTTTAACATTTTATGAAACGTACCCATACACGTCAACATTTTATGAAACGTACAAGTACACTTTAACATTTAATGAAACATACACATACACTTTAATATTTTATGAAATGTACACATACGCTTTAACATTTTATGAAACGTACACATACACTTTAACATTTTATGAAACGTACACATACACTTTAACATTTTATGAAACGTACACATACACTTTAACATTTTATGAAACGTACACATACACTTTAATATTTTATGAAATGTACACGTACACTTTAACATTTTATGAAATTTACATATAGACTTTAACACTTTATGAAACGTACACATACACTTTAACATTTTATGAAACGTCACATACACTAACATTTAATGAAACGTACACGTACACTTTAACATTTTATGAAATGCACACATATACACTTTAACATTTAATGAAACGTCACTTACACTTTTACATTTTATGTAAAGTCACATACACTAACATTTTATGAAACGTACATGTACACTTTAACATTTCATGAAACGCCACATAGACTTTAACATTTTATGAAACGTACACGTACACTTTAACATTTTATGAAACGTACACATACACTTTCACATTTTATGGAATGTACACGTGCACTTTAACTATTTATGAAACGTACACATATACTTTAACTATTTATGAAACGTACACATACACTTTAACTATTTATGAAACGTACACATACACTTTAACATTTAATGAAACGTACACATACACTTCAACATTTTATGAAACGTACACATACACTTTAATATTTTATGAAACGTACACATACACTTTAACATTTAATGAAACGTACACATACACTTCAACATTTTATGAAACGTACACATATACTTTAACTATTTATGAAACGTACACATACACTTTAACTATTTATGAAACATACACATACACTTTAACTATTTATGAAACGTACACATATACTTTAACTATTTATGAAACGTACACATATACTTTAACTATTTATGAAACGTACACATACACTTTAACTATTTATGAAACGTACACATATACTTTAACTATTTATGAAACGTACACATATACTTTAACTATTTATGAAACGTACACATATACTTTAACTATTTATGAAACGTACACATACACTTTAACTATTTATGAAACGTACACATATACTTTAACTATTTATGAAACGTACACATACACTTTAACTATTTATGAAACATACAGATATACTTTAACTATTTATGAAACGTACACATATACTTTAACTATTTATGAAACGTACACATACACTTTAACATTTAATGAAACGTACACATACACTTTAACTATTTATGAAACGTACACATACACTTTAACTATTTATAAAACGTACACATACACTTTAACATTTAATGAAACGTACACATACACTTCAACATTTTATGAAACGTACACATACACTTTAACATTTTATGGAATGTACACATACACTTTAACATTTTATGAAACGTACACATATACTTTAACTATTTATGAAACGTACACATACACTTTAACTATTTATGAAACGTACACATATACTTTAACTATTTATGAAACGTACACATACACTTTAACTATTTATGAAACGTACACATATACTTTAACTATTTATGAAACGTACACATACACTTTAACATTTTATGAAACGTACAGATATACTTTAACATTTAATGAAACGTACACATACACTTGAACTATTTATGAAACGTACAGATATACCTTAACATTTTATGAAACGTCACATATATTTAACTGTTTATGAAACGTACACATACACTTTAACATTTAATGAAACGTACACATACACTTTAACATTTTATGAAACGTACACATACACTTTAACATTTTATGAAACGTACACATACACTTTAACAATTTATGGAATGTACACATACACTTTAACATTTTATGGAATGTACACGTGCACTTTAACATTTTATGGAATGTACACATACACTTTAACATTTTATGGAATGTACACGTGCACTTTAACATTTTATGAAACGTACACATGCACTTTTTCGTGCACTCAACAACACCCCTGAGTTAATAGTACAGGTGCTAAGCACCTCAATTGTGCACTTCATGGTAAAAGCACCAAATTTTCCTCATTGTTATTATTAACCATTTGTAACATTTTTTCACATATGGGCCACATTGTACCTATTCCAACATGGCCGCCAGGGGTCAATGAACTTTTACCTCAAGTTTTTTTTTTTTTTTTTTTTTTTTTTTTGTATACAAGATCGAGGCTCGTGAAAGAGCTAACATTAATCACACAAAAAGACAAACCGACACACAAAACACAAAAAACAAGGGGAGCGGTAGACAAGATGGGGAGAGAGGGGGAAGGACACAAAAGAGAGGGGGAAGGACACAAACACAACATTTGAGAGCAGGGACATCGGGAGGACTTGGGGGGAGGTGGGAGAGGATTAAAACATATGAACACTGCAAGGACTCTGGGGTGAATTACCGGGGGTAGAAAAGATCAAGGTTTTCGATGGGGGAAGATAAGAGATGGTGGTGAACAGCTGTTTTAAAGACCTGGAGGGAGGAGTGGGATTGAAGGGAGTGGGGGAGTTTGTTCCAGAGGCGGGAGAAAGGGGAATGAAAGAGTGAAGGTGAGCAGAGAGCCTAGACTTTGGCAGTTTAACCAGAAGAGGGTTGCAGGCAGATCTTGTGCGACCTGAAGGAATATTGGGGGGACAGAGCACAGAGAGAGCTGGGGGAGCAAGGCCGGAGAGGAGTCGGTAGAAGACAGAAAGACCACCAACCTGCCTGCGGTGAGTGAGTGAAAGTCCCTCGGCGTTGACTACATCGCAGGAGATTCCAATGATTCTGAAAGCTTTGGCCTCAACAGCGTGAAGCCGAGCAAGGTGTGAGGCAGGAGCACCAGCCCAGAGGGGGGAACAGTATTCCATTGAGCTGCGGATGAAAGCCTTGTATGTGGTGAGGAGCTCAGGTGTGCCAAGGAAGGACTTCGCACGACGGAGGATGCCCAGTCGGCGACTGGCTTTGGAGGCCAGCTTGGAAATGTGGTTTTCCCAAGAAAGATCATGGCAGATAGTGAGACCTAAAAGCTTGAGCGACAGAACTTCTTGGAGAGGATTGTTGAGAAAGTAGATGGGAGGGTTGTCCAGTCGGTCCTTTCGGAGAGACATTGTAAGAGTGTGAGATTTGTCAGGATTGAAAGACATGTTCCACTTGTTTGACCAGTCTGTGATTTTGTCCAGGTCTGCAGAGAGTGAGGGGGCTGCAGACTGCCGATCTGAGGGATGAGGAATGGAGCGACAGAGAGTAGAGTCGTCAGCAAAGAGATAGAGAGGATTTTCAAGAGAGTCAGAGAGATCATTGATGAAGACCAGAAAAAGCACAGGGCCCAGAACACTACCTTGGGGAACTCCAGCCTGAACAGGAAGAGGAGATGAGAGAAACCCATTCAGGGCCACACGTTGACTACGACCAGAGAGGAAGTCCGCCAGCCATGCGTGGAGATTTCCATGGATACCAAAGGAGGAGAGTTTGGAGAGCAGAGCAGGGTGCCAGACCGTATCGAAGGCACGTGAAATGTCAAGGGAGACAGCTCTAATTTCCTGTTTGGCGTTGAGGACCTCCATCCATTGTTGAGAAAGCAGAAGCAGCATGTCCAGAGTAGAGTGACCAGGTCTGAAACCAAATTGATGATCAGAGATCAAGCCATTGGAGAAGAGGAAAGATTTAATATCTGAAGCAATGATGGATTCCATGACTTTGCTGATAATTGGGAGAAGGCTGATTGGTCTGTAGTTGCTGGGATCTGTTTTTGCACCTTTTTTGTGCAAAGCGGTGATGTTGGCTGATTTCCAAGCAGATGGCAGATGACCTTGAGCAAAAGAGAGGGTGAAGAGAACAGAAAGAGGGAGTGAAAGTGCAGAAGCACATGATTTTAGGACCCGTGGGCTGATGCCGTCAGGACCAGTTGCAGAATCAGAGTCGAGGGTTGCCAGAAACTTTTCCACCTTGTCAGGAGGAAAGGACACAGAGTCCAGGAGCAGCTGGGTACGACTGGGTACGGTGGGTACAGAGAGGGATGGGTTTGGGACACAAGATTTAGAGGCAAACACAGAGTTGAGGCATTCAGCTTTTTCACATGCGGAGTCAGCCGTTAAGCCGTTTGAGGTGAGGGAGGGGATGGAGGGGGAACAAACACCAGAAACAGATTTGACCAGATGCCACCAGGATTTGGAAGAGGGAGACAGATAAGAGAGTTCGGTCTTGAGAATGGTGAGATATTGTTTCCTGGCTCTCCTGAGGGTGGACACACACTTGTTTCGGGCTTTGTGAAAGGAAATGAGATTTCCTTCCGTTGGATTTGCTTTCCAGGAGACGAAAGCAAGTTGTTTCAGGGCAACAGCCTCACCACAAGATTCCGTGTACCATGGACGGGAGGAAGGGTATGACAACTGAAGACGAGATGGTATAAATCTGTGCATGAGAGAGAGCAATTTACTTTGAAAGAATTCCCAGGATGAGTTGATGTCAGAGGCGGTAGAGATGGGAGACCAGTCCAGATGATTGATGGCTGCTTGAAGACCGTGCCAGTTGGCCTGAGTGAAATGCCAGACTCGTCGACGCTGAGGAGGCTCTCTGAGAATGGTCAGAGAGATGTCCACTTTGACAAGCACATGATCAGATCAGAAAGTTTTCTTCTTTTTGCGTCATTTTAAGCACCTTTCCTGGGAAGAACGCTATGATACCTAAATAATTTAGAACATTTATTTCAATCTATTGTAGGTACACACTAGAAATAATAGTAAAAACAATACCCCAACAGTTTTAGTTCATTTCTACCCAAAATTGGGGTCAATGAACTTTTGCATCATTTTTTCTTCTTTTTCTTACGTCATATAAAGCACCTTTTCTGTGAAGAAAGCTATGATACCTAAATATTTAATAGACCATTAATTTCAATCTGTAGTTGGTACATAAGTAAAAAAAAACAGTTTTGGTTAAATTTTAACTAAAAGTGGGTAAAACTTTCACATGAATAACAATAAATAACAAAATCTCATATGTTACATTTTTGACTAATTTGTGCTTCCTCCATTATGAAAGAAAGCTAATATTTAAGTGTGCATAGACTTGCTTTAATTTGCATGTAGACACAACATAAATAGTCTTTATCCACTGAAATATGCATCAGTTGTCTTTAAACCAAAGTGTATCTGCATGGCATTCACAGTCCAAGTTGTACTGCTCAGCGGAGATTAAGTTGATAGCTTGCAACCTCTTCCGATCATACTCGGGCACGAGTATGCTACTTCTTAACTTGGTCAAGGTTCAAACTGTATTAACTATATCTTCAAGTACTCGATGCACTGCAGCCCTTGTGTTCAAATGTACATTGCAGAAACACATTAGACTTCACATGGACAGGTGGACAGGTACAGGCAGGAACACATGGACAGGTACACCGATCAGTGCAAGCGATGGCCGCTTTTGTGCACTTGCATTTACCATGACACAAGACATTACAACCACACTTGATAAGTTCATAGCAGACTTTAGATGCCTCTGGAAGTTTGGTCCACAGGGGCTGCCACTCACCGGTGTCTTCGGTCCAACCCCAGTCTGATGGGCTTGAAGCTCTGGGTTCAGCGCCAGTGACTGGTTCCAACAGTTGGCTTGTTAGGCAGCTCGTTTGACATGTTCTGTGAGTGCTGCCTGGGTAGGAGGAATGTTCTCTAAAGCACGTGCCTTTTGAGCAAATATCTGCTTTCTTGCGGCATTGACTTCAGTCAACTCACTTGTTCTGTGGTATAAGAGGACAACAAAGCGCTCAATGTGAGCCATAGATTTCTCACTGATGTCTACAGGCATCTGTGCAAGTTCATCAAATGCTTCAGTAACCTCGGGAAAGGAGTTCCATGTTGCCCAAATGCCCATGCCTTCTGCTTCCCAATTCCTGCAAATTGAGACACGGTATCACACCCTGTTAAAGCATGGAATAGGCCAAGAGTAGATGCTTTCTTGGAACCCAAGGCTACAACCATTTTGTGAATGGCTACATATCGAAAACTTGCGCCTGTGCCGAATGCGACCCAAAGTTCCTCAGGATTTATGGCATCGAAGATGGCTACCGCTATTACGACATCGGTGTCTACTGTGCGAACACATACTGTTGAGTGGCTCTTGCTGACAGCATCTGCAACATGCAGGAACAGGCGGGTATCGGCCTCTTCTTGAAAACAAGGGGCTAGTCCTCTAAGGTCCGATTCACTGGAAGAGCTCATTGCTTCACAACCATCAGTTGCAAATACTTCCTTGCTTTCAATCTCTAAGTGGGCAAGTTGTTGCGAGAGGAAGCTGTACAATTCTGTCTTATTTTCATCAATACGTAGGAACTGTTTCCAGTTCTTTGGAACAGCTACACCTGGAGCCACTCTTCGTCTAGTACCTGTGCCTCTCTTCTGCCTGGTTGTTGCTTTCAGACTATCTGGATGGTATACATCCCACACAACATCAACTCGATCACAACTCTGCATCTTTGAAACAATATAGGGGAAAAAAAATACAATCGGCATCGGTTAAATGATTTCTATTGTTAGATATCTATATGCTACTATGCTACTTTCTACTTGATGGAAGGAGGGAGTGCAGCTGCAGATGCTTGAGAGGAAGACAGTGAGTATTACCTGCAATGTACAAAGGAAAGGTGGCAATAGGTTAAATACCTGTTAAGTTTCAATGAAAAATGAAGTGATCAGTTGAAGCTGTCTAATGCAATTCAAAGAAAGTCTAATTCACTGACACATTATCATTTTCCCATTAATACTACGGTATCTGCAACACAAAATACATGACATAATTCAGAGTACATTTTTAGGTGACACTTTTACTTAAGAACAGATTTCATTTTAAGTAACATCTTTGCAATGTGCATGGTATTTCCTACACTTTGATACCAAACATGATATGTGTTTGACACCTTTGACCTTTGACACGATCAGTTATGCTTGCCTGATGCCTGACTAGATAATGTCCAGAGTAGGTCAAAGGTCACTAAATGACCTTAAGATGATATTAGGATGGTAAAATATCGACATTTAAGTTTAAATAACAAAACCTTGTGTAATTTCGCATTCAGGTATCAAACATGATGTTCATAGTATATCATCATTTTAGGCTGTATATGCATAATGTGTGCAAATTATAGGGCCAAAGGTCATTGACCTCTTACGGCCACCCTGGGCACTCGAGGAAGTGGGCCATAACTGAAAAGGTAATGTCTTGGTCCTTGTTACACATGTGGGAGATTTCATGCTTTTACCATGAAGTGCACAATTTAACCCATATAGAGAGCTTAGCAGCTGTACTATAATGTATATATTAAAAATTAAACAATGTGTTGAACCCTGGACAAGGTACGTTTTAATTGCATCTAAAAGTCATGATTAATATTTTAAGTCTTTAATTTAATTTAAAAAAACTGTCCTTTTGTCGGTGATTTGTATGTATTGTTTGATGTCGAGATGTCGAAAGGTGTATTCAGTTACCAAGCAGCTAGCTTGCGCTTGCCAAGCCACCTGTTCCTTTTGAATGGTTTCAAATTGAGCACTTGCTGGACTGCTCAAGACACTAGACATTATTTCAAAGAATAGTGCTAAAGTCGCTTTTAAAAATAAAGTTTGTGTCACTAAAACAGTTTGCTTGGTACATTTGAATGAAAAACGACAGATAATGTTTAATCATCCTTGCTGAGCCCTTGGCCTGCTTTTATCTATTATTGAATCAAATTTGAAATGTAAGTAGGATTTCAATTACCTTATATTATGGTGAATTGAGGACATTATTCTATGAATGTGATGTAATTATCAAAAGCATTATTAGCCTTAATTTCGAACTAACGTGACAATATTATAGTCGGTGCGTTGAGAATTGAAATTATATTTGAGTCAAATTGAGCTCAAAATATAATAAAACAGCTTCTGCCGTTGGAACTTGTGATCAGTAAATGGATTCTCTTATTTCCAGTGACTCGGAGAAAGCAAAACATTTTTGTTTACAAGGAATTTGAGGATGCATTTAATATATAGGTTGAAATTAAATTTTAAACAATTTGGAAATTATTCTGTAAATTCCCTTTCGCTGCAGCATGTCGCGTCCGCATTGTTTCTAACGATGATTATTTGTGAGACTGTAACTTTGGCTTTGTGTACGGATTCCCAGGTGAAGGTAAAAGGTATTCTCCGAAATGTATCTGCACCTGGAGATGTCATTCTTGGAGCCTTTTTTCCCGTGCATTTCTCTGTGCTGAAGGATCGTCCAACTTTGACTGAAAAGCCTTCACCGCATCGATGCACTGCGTGAGTTTCTAAAGCTTGTAACGTTTTTAATTTCTAAATAAATAAAAGTTTAATAAATACATTGAATAAAGTTAAATAAACAAATAAGTATAAATTTTTAAATGATTTCAAAATGAAAATCCTTGTATCTGGTGATATTACGAATATAATTCAAACGATTCTATTAAGGTAGAATTTGCTATTATTCGATGAAGTATTCACAATAATCCAAGACTTGCCATTGCTTTTTTTCCGATATATAAGTATTTGTAATGACCAAGAAAATAGTTTTTCTTACAGATTAAATAACCTTATCTTTTGAAGGAGCTGGCAGGATATCCTACAGGTATGCATATTCACCTTTGAGCTATTTAACCTGGGGTCGAATGTCAATGCCATCTATAAACTGTAAAGCATCAATGTGTGTGTGCTCCTTCCCTCGGATGGACATGGATGGAGCCCACCAAGTCAGAACATTGATTGTTGCTGAACATTAGAGATCCCACGGTCTTTCACGAACAGCAGGTGAGTTATCGCCGGAACCCTGAACAAATTGCAAATTCCTGCTCTCGCTCTCTCGTAAAGTCGCACTTAGCAAGTCATGATGTCAATACCCCCGACTACAGTTGAGGTGGACATTCGTCTTGCATTCAACTGAAAATAGGATGATGATGCGGATGATGAGGATGTGGATGGTCATGAAAATATATTGATTTATTTTAAATGTTGATTTGGCAGGCTCTTGTTGAAAGTATCCCATTCATCAAATTGAAAGCCGTACAACATACGTTTTGCAAAATCACAAATTGTCCATATCTTACCTGAAAAACGAATCATTCTTGCTTGGAAAAATAACTATGAAGGGTCTGCGAAGGTTCCAGGCAAGAAATAAGAGAAATGCAATGACCAATATATTTTTACTTTTGCACAAATATTTCCCGAAAGTGTTGTCTATAAATGAAAAAATGAAAGTTACCTTTTTCATTTTTTGAAAATTGTTACCTTTCATCGACAAATGAAAGCTATCTTTTTTTAAAGTTACCCTTTCCTTTTTTTAAAGTTGTTACTCTTTATTTTTTGAAAGTTACCTTTAATCTACAAATGAAAGATGTTACCTTTTTCTTTTTTTTGTAAGTTACCTTTAATCTACGATTGAAAGATGTTACCTTTTCCTTTTTTTGTAAGTTACCTTTAATCTACAAATGAAAGTTGTTACCTTTTTGTGAAAGTCGCCTTTTTCTGTTACCTTTTTCTTTTCTTTTTTTAAGTTGTTACCTTTCATCTACAAATGAAAGTTGATATCTTTTTTTGAAAGTTGTTCCTTGGAAAAAAAATTCCTTGATCTTGTTGATTCACTGATTCAATCAGCATAAATCAGCAGACGATGGTGCACACCATGTCAGGTGTGCGCCATGGTCTAAATTTCGACTGTGTTTAAATTTCGATCCCAATGTCTTGTATGTTCAACACTTCCCCTTTCCTTCCAGGAGAAAGTGTAAAAATCTGATCGTATAATTACAACATCCAGATGCTGATCTGACAACCAAGCTTTACAATCATGACAGTTTACAACCAGTGAAAAGTTGCTGAAATTCCCAAACCTCAAATATGAAGCAGACTCGACTACTGACTCGGTTGTACTCCCACATCTCTCAAACGTTGACACAGAGTACTAAATGCGCAACCTCGTGGAGCAAATGTCTTCTTGTCTGTGTACGTCAATGTCGAGCTCTTGCGTCTTCGCACCTGTTTGTTTTCAGAAAAGTTTCGCAATAGGAACCTGTGTGTTCATTTGTTCAGTTACGCTAAGCGTTCTCGGTATCCGACTGCCTTGGGAAGTTGGCATTTGAACAGTTTTGGTTCATAAACAACTGCACAAAACATGTCGCTGTCCGATGTTTTATTGTTGATGCTTCTCTCGGTCTTCTCTGAGAATTAAAGGATCTACAGCATAATGTTTTGGCTTAGGAACCAATCCTAATAGATGGAATTGATGGGTCAAATTCAATTAAACTCTAATCCTTTCGATCTTGTCGAAGAGGAGGAGCATGTCAAACTGCAATATTCATCGTTACTTATCTTCATCTTATCAGCAAAAAATATTATAATTTTTTATTAATTAATTAGGTAATATTTTTATTTAGGTAATTGCACACAGGTAATATTTTTATTCATATGTTGGCAATACAATATAACATCTCATTTAATTTGCCATTCCATTGCCAACTTGGTCTGCATGATTTCATTTCAAATCGAGATCACCCATAACGTCCACCTTTTAGGATTGTTACCCTCGCCAGACAACAGGGTATTGCATTTGGCTGTTTTTGTTTGTCTGTTTGTTTGTTTGTCCACAAAACGTGAGTATATTTGTTGGAACCCATCTGTGGATCGGTCCCATCAGCCGATGGGTCTGACCCATTTGGCGACCCATCTGTGGATGCACGAGAAATGACAATGCAGACTCATCGGCCGATGGGTCGGCGCCATCTGCGGATGTGTTGTTCACTTTGAAGGAATGTGTATGCATCAATGGTGGATGAGTTAACCTAACCCTAACCTTAACCCTAACCCTAACCCTAACCTAACCCTAACCCTAACAACCCTAACCCTTACCCTAACCCTAACCCTAACCCTAACCCTAACCCTAACCCTAACCCTAACAACCCTAACCCTAACCCTAACCCTAACCCTAACCCTAACCCTAATTGAAGATTGAATAAAAAAAGATTGAATAATAATGATTGAAGAGCACCATTCTGTCAACACATTCCTTCAAGGTGAACAACACATCCGCAGATGGCGCAGACCCATCGGCCGATGGGTCTGCATTGTCATTTCTCGTGCATCCACAGATGGGTCGCCAAACGGGTCAGACCCATCGGCCGATGGGACCGATCCACAGATGGGTTCCAACATATTTTTCTCTTCAACCGTTGGTCCGATTGACACAAAATTTTCTCCATTGGAGCGCCTCCTCCTGTAGAATTTTTATGATAATTATGATGTCATAGGTCACGTGGTATGAGTGCCATCTTGGAAAAACCGAAAACATTGCACCTCTATATCTCCGAAAATGCGCCATGGAAAAAATTGAAACATCGCTCATAGTCAATAACTCTACATGGGGAACATATTGTTGATGTCATGTGTGCCATCATTGTGACAGCATAATTAGACAAGTAGAATACTTGATCCGATCAGTTTGAAATTTATTGAGCGTGATCTACATAAACATTGTATGTGAGAATTAAATTGATGACATAATCAGTCACGTAGTTCGGCAGCCGTATTGGATTGAAAATGAAAAAAACCTCAGTAAATCTTATTTTCCAAAACGGCTTACTAGATTGATGCGAATCTCCACACATATTATCTACAAGCCTTGGGGAATAATGTTTGAAAACGATTAAGCCATAGGTCACACGGTCTGGCAGCCATATTGGATTCTGTGCAAAAACTGCATGAATTAAATTCTTGATCTTCTCTGAAAGCACTGGATGGATATAGATGCGAAATTTTAACCATATGTTCTACTAACCATTGGGGTACAATGTTGCCCAAAAAACGTCATCGGTCACATGGTTTGGCAGCCATATTGGATTCTGTGCAAAAACTGCATGAATTAAATTATTGATCTTCTCTGAAAGCACTGGATGGATATAGATGCGAAATTTTAAACATATGTTCGACTAACCATTGGGGTACAATGTTGCCCAAAAAACGTCATCGGTCACATGGTTTGGCAGCCATATTGGATTCAAGAAAAATATTTAAAAAATTGTTTCTCTGAAAGCGCTTACCCTGTCGATGCGAAGTTTTACAAATACCATCTCACACCATTGATGCACATAGTGTGAAAATAGTGACGCAATTGGTCACATGGTTTGGCAGGTATCTTGAATATAAAAACGAACTTTATCCAAAACGACACGAAACAAACGCACCACACAAAATACACTATATAGCGATGTCCTGGTGACCGTCTGCAATATCTAATTGCTCTTTCTTGTTTGTTATTGTAACATTAATTGTTGCATGTTTTGAATAGATATTTCATTACCTGATCAGATCATCCTCTTCAGGTTGAGTTCCAGGGCATTGCGGTGGGCCATGACTATGGTTTATGCTATTTATGAGATCAACAGCAACACTCACCTTCTTCCCAATGTAACACTTGGTTATTTTATCATTGATTCTTGCTTTTCGATACCCAGAGTGCTCGAAGGAACTTTGGGGTATTTAGTCAATAGGATTGAGACAAAAGTTGTATCTGAAAGTGTTTGCACTCCAAATGCCATCATTGGACCGCTCAGTTCCATGGTTTCAAAAGTCTTAAACCGTCTTTTCAGCATGTTTTCGATCCCTCAGGTAAGACTTTAATTTTATTATTGTAGATAGAACCATAGTTATCTATTTAAAATGAAAAGTATTTGAGTTTATTTTTGATAAAATCATACTAAAATATGCAATTTGGCATCTGTCTGTCAGTCTGATGATTTTTTGACCGAGATACAATCCATCGTTACTTATCCAATCTCAACCAAACTTGACAGGATAACTAAGGGTTATGCAATGAAGGTTGTAGCACATTCATTTGACCCCCCTCCCCAAAGGGGTTTTCTCCCCCAAGCGGGTTTTTCCTGCCATTGCCGGTAATAGGGTTGCGTGTTGAGGTGTATATCCGTGTTAAGTTAGCTTTATCGTGGCGTTTTTCCAAGGTTGCTTCTAATAACAAAACTAATGATAATAGCATAATATTAATGTTATTTTAAAACAATATTAATACCAACAATATCCTACCTTCCTAAGGGGTTTTTCCTCCTCAAACAAACATCGAGTTAACGTTGATAAATAGCTTATCATGGCGTTTTCATGGGGACAACGGCCCAACGGCCTCCACCGGGAAAAAAATATTATAAACCACAAACACACATGATTAGCTTTGTAAACAGTCGATAATGCTGTTTAAAACACTAAATAAAGACATTTGGAGGAATCCTGACATCCGTGAGGTAAGTTTTGCTTACAGAACTGAGCGAAGATCGACTGTGCTCTATCTACCCCACAAGGGTTGGGTTAATAACATCACCCTTCCTGCTGCTAATGTGGCGTTTTTCATAACAAACTTTTGAAACTTGCTCCTGCTGTTCAACACAAAACTGAAAGGGAGGAATCCCAGGTTGTGCTGATTTACCAAGCAGCTAGCTAGCGCTTGCCAAGCCAGCTGTTCCCTAATGGTTTTGAATGGAGTGCTTGCATGCAAAGAAGTTTGGGGCCACTCAGTTTCATGGTTTCGGAGTTATGGAGGAGACACACACACACTCTGCCTTTTAATATATATATATATATATATATATATATATATATATATATATATATATATATATATATATATATATACAGACTTGGCATTTAATATGGAATATTTTTTTTGTGGGGGTGAACTTACTTTTCAAGATGTCTTAGAACCAAAAGTTCATTGGAATTATGTTGAAATTATTCTAGATTTTGTTAATGTGACCTTTAAAAGAAACAAAAACCACATTTGACATTTCTAAACAAATAAATTGATCCTTGAAAGTGATGTAAACTGATATCGAACTCAATTCATGGACAGTACTGTGTTAAACTTCTGTGCGTTTTCCAGAAGTATGTCTTTATTTTGCACATTAGCCAAATTTTTTTTTAACAAAAACAAAAGTTAAATTACGACTGGGATTACCGACAGTAAAATTACAGTTCAGTACTTCGTGTAAACCCACACGAGCATTCAGAAGAGAACGTACACGTTGAGGCATGCTGTTCACGAGATTTGCCAAGGTTTGGACAGGAATCGCTTGCCATGCAGTGACAATAGCCTGCTGCAATTCACGCACAGAGGTCGGCTGCTGGTCCAAGTGGTCGATTTGATGCGTTAATTCTGCCCACAAATTCTCTATCAGATTCATATCCGGGGACAGGGCAGGCCACTCCATATGCTCTACACCACGGTCAGCAAGAAAGTGTTGGATCATGCGAGCACGATGAGGCCATGCATTGTCATCTTGGAAGACAAAGTTTCCTCGAAAGGCTGCAGGAGCAAATGGAAGCAATGTTTCTTCCAGAATGGCCCTGTACTTGAACTGGTTCAGGTTTCCATTCAGAACAACCAGGTCAGTTTTGCCCCCTGCATGAAAAGCAGCCCAAACGGTCACCCCACCACCTCCAGCTTGGACTCTTGGCACTATACAATCTTTGTTGTAGGCTTCATGCACTTGTCTGCGCACTCGGACGCGGCCATCTTGACTATAGACCAGAAATCTAGACTCGTCACTGAAGGTCACGTGATTCCAGTGTCCTGGCTGCCATTGACGGTGCTCTCTTGCCCACTGCAATTGGCGCTGGCTGTGTTGTCTGGTCAGGCATGGCGTTCTCAGGGGACGCCTGGCACGATAGCTTGCTCAAACCAGTCGTTATTTGACTCGCCTTCTGGATACAGGCACATTTGTCAGTTGCTGCCACTCAGCCCTAAGCCGATTAGCTGACTTGGTACGGCCATTGCGGACTAACCGGTGCAGCTGGCGATCATCCCTCCTTGTGGTTCTGCGGGGACGTCCTGGCCTCGGTATTGGAGTAGGGACATCCCTCTGAGCATTTCGTTTCAGGATCTTTGACACCTGACCTTGAGTGATGCCATACTGCCGAGCAATAGCACGCTCTTTCATGCTGTAATTTCGTAAAGCCACCACTCCATGACAAACAGCATTGTCGAGTTAACGGACCATCTCCAGAGGAAGCGGCAATAACTTTTGGAGACGTGCAGCAGTTGGTTTCCACTAATACAGAACGCAACAACCCTTGTATACCCGACTGTGAAGCCAATCGTCAAATGCACCTGTCCGTACGTTTTGCCACGCCACCTGTGATATAATCCTGTTATTGACTTCTTGCTGCGACAGACAATCAGTGGCATGGTTCTTTTAACAAATAAATCACCAAAGTATAAAAGAAACTCACCAGATTGATATACTGAGTTAAGAAAGTAAACCCAAGTCAAGAAAAAAAAAATTCCATATTAAATGCCAAGTCTGTATATATATATATACAGTCACGTGAAAAAGTAAGTACACCCCATATAAAGTTTTGACTTTTTCAACATATTTCAACATACAGCTATTTGATCTTCATTTCAATAATATTGATAGATAAAGGTGATATAATATAACAAATATCATTAAACATTTACATTTTGTAGTCCATTGTATAATTTAAATAAACATAAATGCAAATTTCGCATGTGGAAAAAGTAAGTACACCCTTGGCTCTAATAGGTGGTATTGCCCCCTTTGGTAGAAACAACCTCAAGTAGGCATTTCTTATAACTGTCTACCCGTCTTTGACATCGACTGGGAGAATTTTTTGCCCACTCCTCCATGCAGAATTCAGAATGGGTATTGACCTTGCCGTCCATGGCGAAAGCAGCTTCGTCGCCGATAACGAGATACCGCAGGAAATTGACATCTGCTTCGCAACGTGCTATCAACCATCTTGCAAGCACCAGCCTCCTGGCAATATCCCCTGGCGTTTGTTGATGCTGGATGTGAATCCGATATGGATGTTGGTAGAGGTCCAATCTTGTGATTCGGTTGAATGTTGGTGAAGGCAATCCCATCCCATTTCGTCTTGCGCTGGTATCCCTAGGATGCTCCAAAACTTGCTGCCTTACTGCTGCAATGTTCATTTCCGATCGCCCAGTGCGCCTCCTACCAGAATTCTCCTTGTTGCGGTTGAAGCTGGTGCCATGCTCTTGGTATTTTCTAACATTCGCCCAGATGGTTTTGGCTGCTGGAGGCTCCCGTTCTGGGAAACGTTCCCTGAACGCATCACGAGTTCGCTGCAAACTCAACATATTTCAACATACAGCTATTTGATCTTCATTTCAACAATATTGATAGATAAAGGTGATATAATATAACAAATAGCATGAAACATTTACATTTTGTAGTCCATTGTATAATTTAAATAAACATAAATGCAAATTTCGCATGTGGAAAAAGTAAGTACACCCTTGGCTCTAATAGGTGGTATTGCCCCCTTTGGCAGAAACAACCTCAAGTAGGCGTTTCTTATAATTGTCTACCAGTCTTTGACATCGACTGGGAGAATTTTTTGCCCACTCCTTCATGCAGAATTCAGAATGGGTATTGACCTTGCCGTCCATGGCGAAAGCAGCTTCGTCGCCGATAACGAGATACCGCAGGAAATTGACATCTGCTTCGCAACGTGCTATCAACCATTTTGCAAGCAACAGCCTCCTGGCAATATCCCCTGGCGTTTGTTGATGCCGGATGTGAATCTGATATGGATGTTGGTGGAGGTCCAGTCTTGTGATTCGGTTGAATGTTGCCGAAGGCAATCCCATCCTATTTCGTCTTGCGCTGGTATCCCGAGGATGCTCCAAAACTTGCTGCCTTACTGCTGCAATGTTCATTTCCGATCGCCCAGTGCGCCTCCTACCAAAATTCTCCTTGTTGCGGTTGAAGCTGGTGTCATGCTCTTGGTATTTTCTAACATTCGCCCAGATGGTTTTGGCTACTGGAGGCTCCCATTCTGGGAAATGTTCCCTAAACGCATCACGAGTTCGCTGTAAACTTCCAGTTTGGTGAAAGGTTGCAACCACGAAGGTCCGCTGTTCAGTCGTAAGTTGAACCATCTTTTCAATGACTCAGACTGTCTCTAAACCCGTACACTGTAGGCCCAGCTTAAATACCCATCTTAAACAAAGGATGACGCAACCGACGTTTACCAGACCAGCTTAACAATTTTACATAATCAACTTGGCAGTCGACAAGTAATGCGTCCATTTCAAACTGTCTTGCACCGATTAGCCAAACTTGTAAAAATGCGATTTTAACTTGTCATTTTCAATGAACTTGTACTCGGCCATGTGTGACAGCAATGATGCATGAAAGGCTGAGGATCTCCTCATAATTCGTAAACCACATGTAAATTGTCAAACGAAATAACCTTTGCATATTAACCCCTTAAATTCGGATTACCTTTTTTGTGATACGCACTGTGTATATATATATATATATATATATATATATATATATATATATATATATATATATATATATATATATATATATACATACATATATATATATATATATATATATATATATATATATATATATATATATATACATACGAAGAGTTCAGATGCAAAAACAGATATATCCATTTTTGCTGAAATGAGAAAATCAAGATTTTCTGCTGTGCATTCTAGGTGAAACCCATCAAAATGACATGGGCTGTATCTTAAAATACGTGGACGCGATCGGGTTTTGGGAGAAAATGATTTGCCTACTGAAACGGAGGTATTGAAACATATACTTCGGTAAACATAGTTCAGTTTCATCAAAAATGGCGTTTATCGGTTTTTGCGCCTGAACTCTTCATTATTATTACATACATATATATATATATATATATATATATATATATATATATATATATATTGTTGCGGATATGAGGATTGCATTTTTTTGATTGTGTGTATTGTATTGTGGTAAATTGTTGTGTAACATTGGTTGGATATGGCCCCTCCGGCCTCCAGAGTTGTGTAAAGGTAAAAAGGGCGTCCCGGTAGTTAATTCCATGAAACACCACATTGCAGGACACTATAAGACCCTTGTTCAGTAGTTTATATCCTTATTATGTGTTTTAGGGTAAGGCCTTGTCGTCCATTAACATGACACTCCATTGCACCGAATGAAAGAGATAGATTCCCTTCATTCCCATTCCCAAAAACCTCCATTTCCCCGTTCGTAATGGCCAAGCCTCAAATTGTCAATTACATCCCCTCCAATTGCCGCCATTGACCACGAGGCAGGGTTGGGGAAGAAAGGCGGGTCCCCACCTCGTCATAGAGGGGAGGAGTGAGTCAGCCCCACTCAACCAACCACGAACAAGGGGTTGGACTTGGAGAGGGTGTGGAGAGAAACATCAAGGAGGTTCGCGAAGGTTGAGGGGCGGGGCCTATATAACCCGCCGCGGGACGTTCCCCGAGGAGGGAGAGTCGCAAAAAGGTCCAAGGCAGATGAGCTGAGAAGAGAGATGAGCTGAGTTGAGCTGCGTGGTGAGGTGCAAAGCAAAGAGCTGGGTCGTCAGAGGAGAAGAGAGTCGCAAAAAGGTCCAAGGCAGATGAGCTGAGAAGAGAGATGAGCTATGACAAGAGCTGAGTTGTGAGGTCCAAAAGCAGATGATCATCCAGGGAAGCACAAAGCCTGCTATTCGTCACCTTGCTCGCCAGCAGCAGCGTCTACAGCAGCAACAAGACTCGACAGCCGTTTGGGGCCTGGACGGCAGTTTGGAGCAGGGCCACGAAGAAACGGCGGCTGCCCAACGCGCGGATCGTGCTGCCGGACCCATTGGACTTTCCTCTCCTTCCAGCCATTCCTGCCTGCAAGTTCCCCATTTGCGTACGTGAGTTTGTTTTGTTTGTTCTGTCCTGGGTAGGTAATTAAGTCTGTATAAGCTAGTATTTTCCCTGTGTCTCTAAAAGCTTCTGTATATTATTTTATTATCTTTCCTTCTCCTTGGTTATTTTGAGCCTGTAAATAGTAAATAAATTTATTAGTATTTTCAACCTTTTTCTCGTCTTCTTATTCCTTTTCTTCACATCCGTCGTCTTTGTCTTTTCCCTGATTGAATAGCTGTGGCGCGATACGGCCAACGTCTGGGTGAATCGGGTTTAGTCGGGGAAAAACTGTTCGGCCGCGGCGCCTCCGCTCGGCAAGCAACATCCTTAACCGCGGACCGTAACAATTGGTGTCAGGAGTGTCGGATTCGGACCTGGGACTAAATTTATTTAGCCCAAATTTTGGAACACCAATTGTACTATTGGCGTAACAATTGGTGTCAGGAGTGTCGGATTCGGACCTGGGACTAAATTCATTTAGCCCAAATTTTGGACACAATTGTACAATTGGCGTAACAATTGGTGTCAGGTGAGTCGGATTCGGACCTGAAGCGTTTAACGCGCTCAAAATTACAAAGTACCGAAATTGCTTTTGTTTTACAAAACCCGAATTTTTGAAATCGCGCCATGGCTGGTCAAGGCGACGGGATGCCGGTGGGAGAGATAGACGGGGTAGAATCGACCCAGGACCTCGGGGAAATGTATATGGAGGAGGTGGTTGAGGAGGTTTCAGGCGCGCAAAATGGCGTCCTCGCGCACGTGGGTGTAGCGGCACCAAATTTTGCCACGCCCGCGACCGTAGCAGCACCACCGGTGGATTTGAACCTTTTCATGATACAAATGAAGGCCCTTATGGACAAGAATAGTGAGCGATTGGAAGCCAAAATGGGTGAGCAAATAAGGGACGAAGCGAGGGCTCAGAGTGAGCGATTGGAAGCCAAATTGGGGGTAATGAGGGATGAAGCGAGGGGTACCGGTGAGGGGTTAGACAATAATTTTAAGGGATTAGACAAGAAATTTGGGAAGTTAGATGACAAATTTGAGGGGTTAGACAACGGGATAAAAGAGGTAAAGAATGGGTTAACGGGGGTGGAAAATAGAATGGCTGCCCAGGAGAATCAGATAGAGGGGGTGAAAAATGGGTTAATGGGGTTAGAAAATAGGATGGAAGACAAATTGCGGGAGATAGGGGAGCAATCCGCCCGAGAAATTAAACAAATGGGAGAGCAGATAGAGGAGGTAAAAATCGGGGTAGAAACCAAACTGGATGCTCAGAGGGATGAATTGGGACAGATGAGGGAGGCATCTACAAAAGAGAGGGAGGAGATGAAGGAGGAGATACGACGAGGTGTAAGTGAGGAGGTTTCGGGAATACGCGAGGAGGTAAAGCGAGGTGAAAAGCGTATGGAGAAAGAGGTGAGGAATAATACGGCTAGGTTACAGGGGGGCATAGAGGGTCTGACGAAGGGAGTAGAACAGCTGACAGTGGGACAAAAGGAACTAGTGGACCAAGTGGAAAAGAACACTGCAATAATCGGGGGGTTAAAAGCGACACAAAAAGACATTAAGAACGAATTAATAGCGACACAGAAGGAATGTCAGATGGTACATGAGGGGTTGACGAAGAAGTTGGAAGAGGTGACAGCAGTAATGGAGACGAAGGACCGAGAGGTGAGGACGCACATAGAAACGGTTAAAGTGGCGTTAGAGGAAGAGATAGAGGGGGCGCACAGGGAGATGAAGGAGGTAAAGGAAAAATTAGAGGAGGTGGAAGAAGGGGTGAGTGAAATTAAGAAGAGACGGAGGGAAACTAAAAAGGAGATAAGGGAGGAAGTGATGGAGTATGTGCAATGTCTGTGTTCAAATCATGATGATGTGCTCACTAACCAAATAAAGAGTGTGCAGGTGGCAGAGGAGGTGCGACGACGAGGTACGGAGGTGAGTGACGATATACGCGGAAATGTATATGGTGTGAGGGGAGATTCAGTCGGCTTGGGGGGTGGTGTCGACCCGGGTGTTCATGAGGGACCAATAGTGAGATGTATGACTGGTCCGGAGTGTATGGAAAGAGGAGGTGTGCAAGGAGGTCTGGCTATGGGGAGTGAGGGGGGTGCTGGTGAGCAAGGGTGTGCGAGTATGGAGTGGGTAGCGGGTTGCGGAAGGGCGACCCAGGCATCGACACCACGAGGGGTAGTGTTTGGAGGGACGGGGGACGCGCGGGAGCCCCCCGGGAATAGCGTACTGTGGGAGCCTGAGCGGTTTGGTCCCGCGTTGATCCCGCAGGGAGTGACGCGCGGGGTCCGACCTTCGGGCGCCCACAAGGTCCCACTCACGCCGTATGACGGCAAGCGTGATTTGAGGGCGTACCTGGCGCAGTTTGAGTACGTGTGTTAAGGCAACGGTTGGAATCCGGACGAAGGTGGAGTACACCTGGTAGGGGCACTGCGCAGTGCGGCGGCGGAGGTGCTGACAGCTTTACCACCGGGTGCTCTCACCCTGCCAGCTCTCCGTGCGGCTTTAATTAACCGTTTCGGTATCGAGCAGCAAAGCGAGCTTGATAAAGCTCAACTTGCGCAGCGAAAACGCAAGCCCCAGGAGACCATCGGGGAACTTGCTCACGATATTCGCCGCGCGGTCGGGATTGCACACGCGGACATGGCAGCGAGTTCCCAGGAAAGCCTGGCGCTGGATCACTTTATTCAGGCCCTTCCGGATCTGGAGCTCCGGCAACAGCTCGCCATGTGGCGCCCGCAGACCATGAGTCAGGCGGCCGACGCTGCAGCCCGTTGGGAAGCAGCGAGGCCCCTGGCCCGGGGAGGCGAGCGCCATGCAGTGGCGGTGCGTCAGGTGGGGCCCGTGATAGGGGGCGGCCCCCCAAGGGGGCCCTGACCTGGAGAGCATGGTCCGGAGGCTGGTGGATCGGCGTCTGGCGGGACCTGGACCATGGCAGGCGGCTCCAGTGGTGGCCCCCGGTAGTCCCCGACAGAGTACCCCGATTCGGACATACAGGGGGGGAAATTTGGAATACCGGAGGCAAGCACCTTACCAGGTGAGGTGCTATAATTGTGCTCGGATGGGTCACCGTGCGTGGGAGTGTCGAGCTCCGCGCTGGGACAGTCCCCGCCCGCCGATGCCCTCAACTCCGCCCCGTATCGATCGGCCTAGCCGACCTCAGACACCCCCCCGCCAGGGCCCGCGAAACTAGAACGTGCCGGGCATGCAGGGCGGTGTTCGGCAGTAGGGGATGGGGAGAAGCCCTCGTTGACGTGACAGGTCATTCATTGTGGCCAAATTGGACCGGGTAGTTTGACAATTCGGTGCAAAATTGCCGGCGTTGGGGGTAGACGCCGTGGTGGACACGGGAGCCAGCGCCACGATCATCAGCCCCGTGGTCCTTAATTCGAGTGCAGACGGCTGGGGTAAAATCCAGCGTCTGGAAAATCATAGCTTGCAGCTGGCTACCGGGGCAACGGCTCCGATCATAGGGCGTGGTTTTGTGACCCTCAAGTTGGGATCGGTAAAGCAAGAGATAGAGGTTTGGGTGGCGGAGGTGTGCGACCCGTGCTTAATAGGGTTGGATTGTTGACTGCCGGCGGTTGTAAAATCGACTTGAGCCGGGGGATCCTGCAATGGGGGGTGGAGGAGCTACCATTGGAGGGGGTGAGCACGGCCGAGAGGGTGGAGCTGGAGGCTCCGGAGGCCGTGACCATCCCTCCGGGGACCGAGGCCGTAGTGCCGGCCCGATGGTTAGCCCGCCCGACATGGCAGGAATCCTGCGGCCTGGTCGAACCGGTGGCAGCGCGATCCATACCTGGTTTAATCATGGGCCGCACCCTTGTAAAAACGGACGGGCCGGTAGTGGCCGTCCGAGTAATTAATATTAGCACAGAACCACGCACTATAGTAAGGGGCACGAAGGTAGCTGGCTGCACCCCAGTTAGAGAAGTCGCGTCGGTGAGGGGCGAGAACATCCAGCCGAGCCGGCCCCAGGGGGAGCCTTCAATAAGTTCTAGGAATTGGCCCGATCCCATTTGCGAGATGGTAAATCGGAGTAGCATAGAGTTGGGAGGTACCCAGAGGGAGGCCTTACACAAACAGGTTGGGTCCCATTTGGACCTCTTCTCCTTGTCCACCGAGGATATTGGACGTACGGGCCTGGTGAAACATCAGATGGCCTATTCGTCAGGCCGCCCGACGGCTCCCTTGGAGCAAGAGGGCGGAAGCTGACGAGCAGGTTGAAAAGATGCTCGACGCAGGCGTGATCGAGCCCTTGGGAAGTCCTTGGATGTCACCTGTTGTGCTGGTCAAAAAGAAAGATGGGACCACGCGGTTCTGCGTGGACTATCGCCAGCTAAACAACGTGACACTCAAGGACTCATATCCCCTGCCAAGGATTGATGACACCCTCGATGCCGTTGCGGGCTCAAATTGGTTCACAACTTTGGACCTCAAGAGTGGGTATTGGCAGGTGGAGATGGATCGGACAAAGAAGGAGAAAACGGCATTTTCCACAGGTAAGGGGCTGTATCAGTTCACTGTGATGCCGTTTGGTTTGTGTAACGCCCCCGCCACCTTTGAGAGATTAATGGAGCATGTGCTAGGCGGCATGCCATGGCAATCATGCCTGGTATACCTGGATGACGTCCTGGTACATGCCAAGACCTTCCCCCAGGCGTTAGCTAATTTGGACCAGGTGTTCGGGTGCCTCAGACAGGCAGGGTTAAAGCTGAACCCGAGCAAGTATACTTTGTTTGCAAGAGAGGTGGCCTATCTAGGTCACGTGATCGGCTGCGAGGGGGTAAAAACGGACCCAGACAAAATTAAAGCGGTAGAGGAGTGGCCCGCACCACATACCATCAAAGAGGTGCGGGGATTTTTAGGACTCTGCTCCTACTACCGGCGCCTTGTGGCGAAACTTGCAGAGTTGTCCCGTCCCCTCCACCGGCTTACGGAGAAGGGGACGCGATTTAATTGGACGCGGGAGTGCCACGAGGCCTTCCAAAAATTGAATGGGTGTCTAACATCCGCACCCCTTCTAGCTTACCCCACTAGCAACGGGGCATTTACCCTGGACACAGATGCGAGCCAGGAAGGATTGGGCGCAGTTTTGTCTCAGACACAGGAGGGCGTGGAGAGAGTGATTGGTTACTATAGTTGGGCCTTAAGTAGGCCCGAGCGAAATTATTGTGTCACTCGCAAAGAGTTATTGGCTATGCTGGCTGCCATGAACCATTTCCACCCGTACCTGTACGGGCGGAAATTTTCGGTTCGAACTGACCATTCCTCCCTGCAATGGCTCCTTCGGTTCAAGGAACCGGAGGGCCAAATTGCAAGGTGGTTGGAAAAGTTGCAGCAGTACGATTTCAATGTGACCCATAGGGCCGGGAAGGCCCATGGTAATGCAGACGCACTCTCTCGGCGTCCTTGTCTGGGGGAAAACTGCAAATTTTGTGCGAGACACGAGGAGAGGGAGCAATTGGGCGATTCTGCCCCGATTCTCATCGTCCGGGCAACCCGGGTGAGAGGGCCAATTTTGCCACTAACCGCAGATGAAGAATTTGGAGATTTGGCTTGGAGCACGGCCCAGCAGAAGGATCCTGTCCTGGGACCGGTGTTCAATTGGGTCAAATTGGGGCAAAGACCAAAGGGGGAAGAGGTCACCCCCCTCGGGGCGCAAACAAAGGTGTATTGGGCTCAGTGGCAGACCCTGGAGTTGAAAGGCAACATCTTGTATCGCAAGTGGGTGGAGGTTCCCTCTGATAGAACTTCCTGGCTGGTGATAGTCCCTGACAAATTTAAGAACGTCATATTGCAACAGGTGCATGGTACCCGCTCCGGCGGCCATTTGGGCAGGACAAAGACAATATCTCGGGTCCGCCGGAGGTTCTATTGGGTGAATATGGGGCGCGACATACAGGACTGGTGTCGGAGATGCGACGCAGGTTCTGCCAAAAAGGGACCAGCACGGAGGATGAGGGCCCCCCTTCAATTACATCAGGTGGGGGCCCCCCTTGAGCGGGTGGCTATGGATATTCTAGGACCGCTGCCCCGCACCCACCAAGGTAATAAGTATATCCTCGTTGTAATGGACTATTTCACCAAGTGGCCGGAGGCCTACGCCCTCCCCAACCAAGAAGCCGGGGTTGTGGCGCAGGCCTTCGTAGAAGGATTTGTAGGTCGGCAAGGGATTCCACAGGAGCTGCACACCGATCAGGGACGAAAATTTGAGAGTCGATTATTAAAAGATGTGTGCAGACTCCTGTCAATTCGAAAGACCAGAACCACGCCCTTGCGGCCACAATCTGACGGGATGGTGGAAAGATTCAACAGAACATTGATCCAACAACTGGCATTGTTCACCACCACCCGTCAGGATGACTGGGACGAACATCTCCCGTACCTGTTGATGGCCTACCGAACTAGCCAGCACGGGGCCACCGCATGCAGTCCAGCGTTGCTTATGTATGGGCGGGAGTTACGGGCTCCCACCGACTTGCTATGCAGTCCCGTGCCAGACACCACGGATACACCGCCGAGGGAGGGTTACGCACGTCACCTGGAGGAAGGCATGGAGCGCGTCCATGCCTTTGCCCGCCGCCAGCTCCATCTGGCAGGGGCCAAGATGAAGCGCAGGTACGACGACCGGAGCCAGGGGAGTCAATACGCTCCGGGGATGAAGATTTGGTTCTTTAATCCCCGGAGGCGGAAGGGTAGGTGCCCAAAACTCACCTCCCCCCTGGCAAGGCCCGGGAGTCGTCCTGTCGCAAGTCTGTGACGTGGTCGTTAAGATCAAAATGGGGCCACGGGCCCCCCCTCGGATCATCCATGCCGACCGGATAAGACCTTATGCGCGAGCAGGCGCCCTCATGGATCGCCTCGGCTCTAGATGTCGAGGCAGGACCCAGTACCTCTTGCGACGGGGGCTCGTAGCGTCAGAGGACTGGGGGGATGGTAGTAAGAGATGCCCCATGTGATGGGATGGCCAATCCACCATCCCTCACAGCGGGGGCAAAGGAGCATTAGATTTATGTGGTTTATGGCAGTGTAAGCTCGCCGAGGGAGGGTTTGGATAATGTGTAGGGACCTAGAAGATGACCTTAGGTGACGTTAAGGTTAGGTAGTGACAATGACACCTGTAGTGGGGACGCAAGTAGTTTAGAGTGGATAATAATGACGAGGGAGTGCAATAGTTTAAAGGGACGATTGGGAAGCGCAAGTTCCAGAGGGTAGTAGTTAGATGAGATGATGCCGTATGTGTGAGGATCGAAAGTGTATTGAGCAGGGTATGAGTAAATGATTGTGAGTGTGAGTTGTATTGAGATTGCACAGGTGTGCAACTGAACAGGTGGATGGAGCAGTGTATGAGGGAGTGATAGTGATGAGTTGTGCTGACCAAATGGTCCAGGAAGGAAGGAGGGTGCAGGTGGCACCAGGTGTGAGTGCACAGGTGTGCAACAACAGGTATGAGGAACAGGTGTATGGAATAAATGGTAGTGTGGAGTATATGGAGTATTGGGATGGATGGTCGTGGAGTGAGTATGGTGGAAACGATGGAGTGGAGTGGATGGTGCGAAGGTGTGAATGGGGGAAGGATGGACCCCCATCACGAATACCCGGGGCGGGTAGTGTAAGTGTTAGGTAGAGGGTATAGGTAAATTGTGGTTGGATATTGGCATCTGTGGTGCGGGTGAAAGAATGGTGTTTGGATGGGTGCATTAGTGTTGTGGAAATGGCTGGGCGTGTAGCCTGTTAGTGTGTGTAGTTGGTTTGGGCACTCCACCACTGTGAGGATGTCGGCCAGGTGAGGCCGCAGGTGGGCTCTGGGAGCCGGTAGTTGTTGTGGATGGGGCCCGAGGATCCGGAGGACGGACCAGGGTAGCCCAGTGCCAGAGGGCACCGAGTGGGGTGACAGAGCCAGGAGGGGCCTTCCCCAGTTAGATAGGTTAGGGTGAGGAGCTAGGTAAGCTCGGGTGGCAACTACAGTGGTGGAGGTGTGCAGGTGGGTAGACCTGCTGGGAGAGCTACACGCCCCAGCCCAGAAATTGTGCAAGGGCACCGGGAGATGAATCGGGGGAGTGAGACCCCAAATTGAGAAGCACCACAGTTTGGTCAATGGGAATTGGTTTTTAGAACCCATAGTGTAAGTTGGCCAATGGATTGGCAGGGAGAGACCCCGGGTAGTGTAAAGTGTGTTAATGTCATTTAGAGAATAGTTAGCTCCTTGCACCATCTACATCCACTCACCTGAGGTGACGTAACTCCACACCATGCCATGTTTTTATTATTTTTGATGCAAATGTTTGGAATGTGAGACGCATCATGATGTGGGTGTGACATTGTGCTTGATGTTCCATCTCTTCCTCCTTATGAGGATTGATGATGAATTGGTGATGGCAAATTTTGGATAGAGGGATTGTGGAGACGAATTTGGTATGAGGGAAATATGGGAAGACGTGACGATAGCGACGGATTTGTAAATGTGTAGATTTTTGTACATATGGGGTAAGGGCAAGGGTAGTGTAGGTGACAGGGGGGGTGACGTACGGTAGGGACAAGCTTTCTCACTTCGCTCTCCGTACGCACTTCGCCTTGCAATGCCTTATTGATGTGTACCCTTGAGACCTTACCCCTCGCTCATCTGTCTTGTCCCCCCTTTGTCTCCTACATGAGGACCTGAGCGCCACTGGGCGCCGAGGGGAGCGTGCGTGAGTCCGCCATTGTGCGCCCGGAACTCCCAGAACCAGCTGTCTGCATCGATGCACCACATTATGAACCACATGTCTGTGGCCGAGCACCACTTATGGACCCCATGGGTTGGGGCATGGCCACTCTGCTGGAACCGGCCATGAAGGCCCGAAATCTTGCTGGCGGACCTTGGCCACAGGGCACCGATGCCCCACAGGTGAACCACACTAGTCGGCCCTGTGGGCCATAAATAAAAAAAATAAAAATGGACACGTTGGGTGCAATTCATTTTCAGTTCAAATAGGCCGCCAGTAAGAAAATGAAGGAAAAGACAACAACTGGAAGAAATAATAATAGCCAGCAGATGGAGCCGAAGAGCAAGAGACCACCTGCAGGGTTAGGGGTTGTTGATTTTATTTTTATTATTGAACATTGATGAACTGTGGTGACTGCACCGATTGGTGCTTGAGGGTGTATTGGTGCGTTTTTGGTGCTTTAATGGTGCGTCGATGCAGAGCAGACTGTCTCCCCCCCCCCAGAAATAACAATCACAGGTTCTGGGTTGCGTTTTGTAAATAAAATAGCGTCACTGTGAATAATGCTCCCCACCGTCAGTGTATAGTTTGAAGACCATTCCGCAATTCGGTTAACTGTGGGCGTGAGTCTGTTAGGCAGGGTGCAATGGAGCAGCGGGACATATTTATCTATGTTTTAAAACTGTCGCACTCAGGGTCAGGTTAAAAGTAGAGGGAACTACACCTACGTGTCACACTAAATTAAAGTTATAGGCCCGGGTCGTGCCTAAGAGGAGGAGGGTGCAGTGTTGTGGATATGAGGATTGCATTTTTTTGATTGTGTGTATTGTATTGTGGTAAATTGTTGTGTAACATTGGTTGGATATGGCCCCTCCGGCCTCCAGAGTTGTGTAAAGGTAAAAAGGGCGTCCCGGTAGTTAATTCCATGAAACACCACATTGCAGGACACTATAAGACCCTTGTTCAGTAGTTTATATCCTTATTATGTGTTTTAGGGTAAGGCCTTGTCGTCCATTAACATGACACTCCATTGCACCGAGTGAAAGAGATAGATTCCCTTCATTCCCATTCCCAAAAACCTCCATTTCCCCGTTCGTAATGGCCAAGCCTCAAATTGTCAATTACATCCCCTCCAATTGCCGCCATTGACCACGAGGCAGGGTTGGGGAAGAAAGGCGGGTCCCCACCTCGTCATAGAGGGGAGGAGTGAGTCAGCCCCACTCAACCAACCACGAACAAGGGGTTGGACTTGGAGAGGGTGTGGAGAGAAACATCAAGGAGGTTCGCGAAGGTTGAGGGGCGGGGCCTATATAACCCGCCGCGGGACGTTCCCCGAGGAGGGAGAGTCGCAAAAAGGTCCAAGGCAGATGAGCTGAGAAGAGAGATGAGCTGAGCTGAGCTGCGTGGTGAGGTGCAAAGCAAAGAGCTGGGTCGTCAGAGGAGAAGAGAGTCACAAAAAGGTCCAAGGCAGATGAGCTGAGAAGAGAGATGAGCTATGACAAGAGCTGAGTTGTGAGGTCCAAAAGCAGAAGATCATCCAGGGAAGCACAAAGCCTGCTATTCGTCACCTTGCTCGCCAGCAGCAGCGTCTGCAGCAGCAACAAGACTCGACAGCCGTTTGGGGCCTGGACGGCAGTTTGGAGCAGGGCCGCGAAGAAACGGCGGCTGCCCAATGCACGGATCGTGCTGCCGGCCCCATTGGACTTTCCTCTCCTTCCAGCCATTCCTGCCTGCAAGTTCCCCATTTGCGTATGTGAGTTTGTTTTGTTTGTTCTGTCCTGGGTAGGTAATTAAGTCTGTATAAGCTAGTATTTTCCCTGTGTCTCTAAAAGCTTCTGTATATTATTTTATTATCTTTCCTTCTCCTTGGTTATTTTGAGCCTGTAAATAGTAAATAAATTTAGTAGTATTTTCAACCTTTTTCTCGTCTTCTTATTCCTTTTCTTCACATCCGTCGTCTTTGTCTTTTCCCTGATTGAATAGCTGTGGCGCGATACGGCCAACGTCTGGGTGAATCGTGTTTAGTCGGGGAAAAACTGTTCGGCCGCGGCGCCTCCGCTCAGCAAACAACATCCTTAAACGCGGACCGTAACAATATGTATATTATAATCGGCTACGGTGATTCTGTCTGTCTGTCTGTCTGTCCGGGGTGTGGCTTAGTCCGTTTGCAGAGTAGCTCCACCCATTCTTGGAGAGGCTTCATGTTTACAAATATCCACCATTTTATTAACTCGAATAGCTTTGAGGCCTGTTTCGTTAGGCCTGTGCTGTCTTTCTCTCTCACACAGGTTTATTTCAACTCAAATTCGATATATCATTTCATTTTTAACAGTCGCTAACATAGTTTTAGACTTGGTTGAAAAAAAACTGGAAGAAAATCCGATGAAAGTTTCCGTTTACAGAACGAAATGAATTCTCAAAGGCCTGTAAAATAAAGCCCATTCATTGAGTCACCCTCACGATTTTATCGAATTCACCATCTGATTTAATTTTTATCGATTGTTTTTAGACTAGGTGTCAGAAATAATTGAGAACATTCATGCACACACGGGAAAATGCAGAGATATATTTTTTAAAATCGTGCCATGATGATACACGAAAATACACCGCCTAAAATAACAGTCGGGGAAAATGTCGACATATATAAAAAAATTCGCTTTTTCTTTTCCGTTAAGATATATTACGTGTTGGATCGTCACAAACGTCACAAACAAACGTCACAAACAGTCATCACAAAAACGTCAACAATGATGCCGACATATATTTCTTCGTTCTTATTTCATTCAACATTATTATCCGGAAGTAAAGGTTCATGTGTTCATTTCACGTGTGAAAAAACAAACTCCATTTCACGTGTGCATGGACGTGTAATTCACATTTGTAAAATATATAAATTAACAGACGGGAAATTGCTGAGAGATATTTCTTCGTTTTTATTTTATTATTTACGAGCAGAAGTACCCGGCGTTGCCGGGCGGTGGAGGGAGGAGGGAGGAGGGAGGAGGGAGGAGTGAGGAGGGAAGGGCACGTACACTTTAAACATGTATATACATGTGGGATGTGGGATATAGTATACATGTGCCGTGGGACATGTGTAGGTGTACGTGTGTGTGTGTGTGTGTGTGTGTGTGTGTGTGTGTGTGTGTGTATGCCGGTGTACATGTGTGTGTATATGTGTGTGTGTACGTGTGTATATATATATATATATATATATATATATATATATATATGTACATATATATATATATATATATATATATATATATATAATTATATATATACATACATATATATATATATATATATACATACATATATATATATATACATATACATACATATATATATATATATATATATATATATATATATATATATATATGTACATATATATATATATATATATATATATATATATATATATATATATATATATATATATATATATATATATATATATGTACATATATATATATATATATATATATATATATATATATGTACATATATATATATATATATATATATATATATATATATGTACATATATATATATATATATATATATATATATATATATATATATATGTATATATATGTATATTTGATAGATAAAGGTGATATAATATAACAAATATCATGAAACATTTACATTTTGTAGTCCATTGTATCATTTAAATAAACATAAATGCAAATTTAGCATGTGGAAAAAGTAAGTACACCCCATGAAATGTTTTTTAAATCTTTTTAACATATGTGGACATATCAATATTTGATCTTCATTTAAACAGTATCGACAGATAAAGGTGATCTAATTGAACAAAAAACAATGTAAAATTGACTTTGCAATAATTTATTCAACAAAAATGTGATGCACAATTGCAATATTCACCATACACAATTGCATGCACAGCTCGTTTAAAATCCCCCCACAACATCTCGATGGGATTTTGATCCGGGCTTTGACTTGGCCATTCCAGAACCCTACATTTCTTTCTTTTCAGCCATTCCTTGGTGGATTTACTGGTATGTTTAGGGTCATTGTCATGTTGCGAGGTCCACCTTCAGTTGCGCTTCAACTTCCCGACAGATGGCCTCACATTATCCTCAAGCACCCTCTGGTACAATGAAAAATTCATATTGGATTCTATGATGTTGAGCTGCCCAGGCCCTGATGCAGCAAAGCTGTCCCAAACCAAAATATTTCCACCACCATGCTTAAAAGTTGGCATCAGGTTCTTGAGGTCAAATGCTGTCTTTGGTTTTCGCCAAACATGTCTTCTGGTACTGTGGCCAAATAACTCTACCTTTGACTCATCTGTCCAGAGCACATTGTTCCAGAAGTGCTGGTCTTTGCTGAGGTTTTCATTGGCAAACTTTAGGCTTGCCCTGATGTTCTTTCTGGACAGCAAAGTTTTCCTCCTGGCACACCTCCCATGTAGATCAAATTTGTGCAGCCTCATTCTAATGGTAGACTTGTGCACTTTGACATCAACAGTGGCAAGAGCTATCTGTAGGTCCCGTGATAACATTCTGGGGTTCTTAGAGACTTATTTCAGCATCTTGCGGTCTGCTCTCGGGCTGAACTTGCTGGGGCGGCCTGGCCTGAATAAGTTGGCAGTTGTTTGGAATCTTCTCCACTTGTAGATGATCTTTCGGACAGTCGAATGATTGATTTCAAATTGTTTGGTGATCTTTTTAAATCCATTCCCAGACTCGTAGGCATCTATGACCTTCTTTCTGAAGGCATCAGAGAGCTCTTTTGATCTGGGCATGGTGACGCTGCACACTTCAACAACAAAGAGCAAACCAAACTAAATGTCTAAGGTTTAAATAAGACAGGTTCCTCCAAGATCCTCTCTAACGATGTTCTAATCATTTGCACCTGACATTTGCACCTGATTCTAATTTTAGGTATTTGAAGTAGTGATAAATGTAGGGGTGTACTTACTTTTTCCACATGCTAAATTTGCATTTATGTTTATTTAAATGATACAATGGACTACAAAATGTAAATGTTTCATGATATTTGTTATATTATATCACCTTTATCTATCAATATTGTTGAAATGAAGATCAAATAGCTGTATGTTGAAATATGTTGAAAAAGTCCAAACTTTACATGGGGTGTCCTTACTTTTTCACGTGACTGTATATATATATGTGTGTGTGTGTGTGTGTGTGTGTGTGTGTGTGTGTGTGTGTGTGTGTGTGTGTGTGTGTATATATATATTGTTGCGGATCTCTGAACGTCGGCCTCCCCCTTATCAAGGGGGGATTAATCCCCTTGTCTTTTTACTAGCCGACGCGATCCCGGGGATATCACGTTTCTTCCTGTCGGTGTTAAATAGGGTTGTAAGCCGTATTAGTCTTATTACTTAAGTACTAACACCGGCCTTGAAGCAAGGAAATAATTCCACCCGAACCATGGCATTAGTGGACACGCCGAGCGATTAGCGAGCCGGGATTCGGGCCGTTAACGGGAACGAACCCGATTGGAGCGGTTGTGATCGTGCCACGCTTTCCCAATGGAGAAATCACTAAGACGGTCGAATTGAGAGGAAAACAGGAAGAACAGGGAATTTATTA
This sequence comes from Myxine glutinosa, assembly GCF_964187855.1. NCBI lineage: Eukaryota > Metazoa > Chordata > Myxini > Myxiniformes > Myxinidae > Myxine > Myxine glutinosa. The sequence continues at coordinate 202,394,754 of NC_136263.1, read as the reverse complement.
TACTTTGTAGAAGGAAGGAGAAGGAGAAGCAATGTACAATGAAGAGGTAGAAGCAGATACCCAGGGCAGCCTTATACAGTCTTATACTATACTTATCCCTGGACACGGGCCCATTCGCACTCAGACTCACTCACACAGGGTTGTAGATGGTCGGGTTGAGGGTCCACCGATGGCGTCCATAGCTCGCTCTGGTCCCCAACTTGTACCACGAAGCAGCTGGTGATGGTAGGCGGTAGACGGCAGATGAGATCGTCCCATGTCGGTGGCGCGGATCGGACAATTACACTGGGGGGGATCGGTAAGCTGGCGATTATTCTGCGTACGTAATAGTTGTACTGGCGCCTTTATACGCGCTCCTGGTATCACTAGGTACAATGCGCCACTTCCACAATGATGTCACCAAAGCGCCTTTCCACAAAAGTCCTCACAAAAGTCCTTTGACATAACTCAGCTCACAAACTTGACAAGCGCCTCTCCATTCTCATCACTCGTTCAACAGAGGACCCTGGCTCATAACTCGTTCACAACCCAAGCGCCTCTCCCATCATATCTGAGGTGGGGGCCTCGCGCAAAGGGTTTTATTGCCACGCCCAGCGAACCCTCTGGAATCTCCAGCCACACCCTGTCAGGCGATGTCGCCTCAGCCCTGATTGGCTGGTGGCCCTTACCAGCTCCGCCCTTGATGGCTGCCTGACGTGGCCACACCCCCACCATTGCGCTCCACCCCCTTTTCAGGCCTTACCTCGTGGCATTTGGCTGGTATGAGCGAGCAACTGGCAGCTAACGCTACGGGCCCAACGCGTAACAAACTGCGAGGGGCAATGGGGTGCAGACTGGATGGGCGCAATGGGGCATGGGGTGCAGACTGGATAGTGCTCAATGGAGTCGATTGGAGGGAGGGCTGCAGACTGAATGGGGGCCTACTCTTATTTGTTTTACACAACGCAATGATAACTATTGGAAATGGCCTTATCTCACATATACAAAGAAATAACTAACGTTCTAAGGTGACCTACGTGTTGCTAGTGGCCTAACTATGGGGTGCAACCTTTAACCTTTAATGATGTTACCTGTGTGGGTTCTCAAAACCGCAACAATATATATATGTGTGTGTGTGTGTGTGTGTGTGTGTGTGTGTGTGTGTATATGTGTGTGTGTGTGTGTGGGGGGGGGGGGGGGGAATTTGTGTGTGTGCATGTATGTGTGTGTGTGTGTGTGTGGATGTATGTATGTGTGTGTGTGTGTGTGTGTGTGTGCGTGTTTGTGTGTCTGTGAATAAGAGAGAGACAAAATAGTGAGGAACAGAAATGAAAAAACGAGATGTTTGTGTGTATGTGTATATGTGTGTGTACATGTGTACGTGTGTGTGTGTGTGTGTGTGTGTGTGTATATATGTGTGTGTTTATATGTGTGTGGGTGTACGTGTGTGTATGTGTGTGTGTGTATATATGTATGTGGGTGTACTTGTGTTTGTGTGTGTGTGTATGTGTGTGTGGGTGTGCACGCACATGCATTCACATGTTATCAGAAGTAAATACATTGTGTAGATTACATCATTTGTACATCTGATAAATTGCCAGCAACCATTTTGTGAAACTGAATGTGTCGGTGCAGCATCTAACTCAATATGTCGATATGTCACACACGTCCATGCCCGTGGGATTCCCACGGGTGACCCCACTAGTATATATATATATATATATATATATATATATATATATATATATATATATATATATATATATATATATATATGTATATATATATGTATATATACATACAGACTTGGCATTTAATATGGAATATTTTTTTGTGGGGGTGAACTTACTTTTCAAGATGTCGTCGAACCAAAAGTTCATTGGAATTATGTTGAAATTATTCTATATTTTGTTAATGTGACCTTTAAAAGAAACAAAAACCACATTTGACATTTCGAAACAAATAAATTGATCCATGAAAGTGATGTAAACTGATATCGAACTCAATTCATGGACAGTACTGTGATAAACTTCTGTACGTTTTCCAGAAGTATCTCTTTATTTTGCACATTAGCCAAAAAAAAAATTTGAACAAAAACAAAAGGTAAATTACGTCTGGGATTACGGACAGTAAAATTACAGTTCAGTATTTCGTGTAACTCCCACGAGCATTCAGGAGAGCACGTATATATTGAGGCATGCTGTTCACGAGATTTGCCAAGGTTTGGACAGGATTCACTTGCCATGCAGTGACAATAGCCTGCTGCAATTCATGCACAGAGGTTGGCTGCTGGTCCAAGCGGTCGATTTGACGCGTTAATTCTGCCCACAAGTTCTCTATCGGATTCATATCCGGGGACATGGCAGGCCACTCCATATGCTCTACACCACGGTCAGCAAGAAAGTGTTGGATCATGCAAGCACGATGAGGCCGTGCATTGTTATCTTGGAAGACAAAGTTTCCTCGAAAGGCTGCACAAGCAAATGGAAGCAATGTTTCTTCCAGAATGGCCCTGTACTTGAACTGGTTCAGGTTTCCATTCAGAACAACCAGGTCAGTTTTGCCCCCTGCATGAAAAGCAGCCCAAGCGGTCACCCACCACCTCCAGCTTGGACTCTTGGCACTATACAATCTTTGTTGTAGGCTTCATGCACTTGTCTGCGCACTCGGACGCAGCCATCTTGACGATAGACCAGAAATCTAGACTCGTCACTGAAGATGACGTGATTCCAGTGTCCTGGCTGCCATTGACGGTGCTCTCTGGCCCACTGCAATCGGCGCTGGTGGTGTTGTCTGGTGAGGCGTGGCTTTCTTAGGGGACGCCTGGCACGATAGCCTGCTTGAACCAGTCGTTGGTTGACTAGCCTTCTGGATACAGGCACATTTGTCAGTTGCTGCCACTCAGCCCTAAGCCGATTAGCTGACTTGGTACGGCCATTGTGGACTAACCAGTGCATCTGGCGATCATCCCTCCTTGTGGTACTGCGGGGACGTCCTGGGCTCGGTATTGGAGTAGGGACACCCCTCTGAGCATTTCGTTTCAGGATCTTTGACACCTGACCTTGAGTGATGCCATACTGCCGAGCAATAGCACGCTCTTTCATGCCGTAATTTCGTAAAGCCACCACTCCATGACAAACAGCATTGTCGAGTTGACGGACCATCTCTAGAGGAAGCGGCAATAACTTTTGGAGACGTGCAGCAGTTGTTTTCCACTAATGCAGAATGCAACAACCCTTGTATACCCGACTGTGAAGCCAATCGTCAAATGCACCTGTCTGTACATTTTGCCACGCCACCTGTGATATAATCCTGTTGTTGAATTCTTTCTGCGACAGACAATCAGTGACCTGGTTCTTTCAACAAATAAATCACCAAAGTGTAAAAGAAACTCACCAGATTGATATACTGAGTTACGAAAGTAAACCCAAGTCAAGAAAAAAAAAATATTCCATATGAAATGCCAATTCTGTATATATATATTGTTACGGTCCGCGGATTGGATGTTATTTACCGAGCGGAGGTAGCGCGGCCGAACAGTTGTTCCCCGACTAAACCCGATTCACCCAAACGTTGGCCGTATCGCGCCACAGATATTCAATGTGGAAAAGACTAAGACGACGAATGCAAAGAGGAAGAAGAAGAAGAAGACGTACAGAAGAGTAACGGGGTTTATTATTATTTACACACACACAAGCAAAAAGAGCAGTCACGGGTATTTACAGCGGACATGAAAAAGCAGGTAACACAGTGCAAATTACTAGCTTATACTGACTTAATTACTTACCCAGGACAGCACGAACAGAACAAACTCACGTACGCAAATGGATGGAAGGGTAGGAATCGTTTGGAGGGATGAGCAGGTGGAATCACAGGGCACAGCGAGCAGGTCCACTCCGGGCGGGAAGCGAGGAGCCGGCAGCTCCTTGTATTCGGCTTTACAGCGCACGCCGGCAGTTCCTTGTATTCGGCTTTACAGCGCATGACGGCAGCTCCTTGTATTCGGCTTTACAGCGCATGCCGGCAGGGTCACTCGCTGGTTGAAACGGGGCTGGACTCATCTGCCGTATCTCTCGTGTAGCTTCTCCCAGCGATCGTCGCACCCTTCTGTTCAAACCTTCAGCGCGGGTGTGACACGCCCTCCTCGGTTTTGGTACCGCCCTCCCCCCCCGTGCTCTGTTTCATGACCTTGTATGGTAATCCCACGGGCTTGTCTCCTTATTTGGGCATGGCGCCGACGGCACTTGTGGCGAGCCACGGGCTTGTTTCCTTGTTTGGGCATGGGGCTGAACAGCCCCGCCCTTCGTGGCGCGCCCTGGGCTTGCCTCTCCCGGGCGACCCCGCCCCTCCTTTTCAAACAGAGCACGGAGCACATATTCACTATAGCAGCGAAATGAGAGGGCGTGCACCCCACGCTTGTGAACTGCTTTACCCGCAGATGGAGAGTTTGGCTGGGAAATGGAAGTATTGAAGGGGAGCTATTCTTAATTGATTCGGTGCAATGGAGTGTCATTCTAATGGAAGACAAGGCCTTACTCTAAAACACATAATAAGATATAAGCTACTGAACAAGGGTTTTATCGTGTCCTTCAATGTGGTGTTTCATGGACTTAACTACCGGGACGCCCTTTTTACCTTTACACAACTCTGGAGGCAGGAGGGGCCATATTCAACAATGTTCATCACCATTTCCAATATAATACAACACAATCAAAAAAATGCAATCTTCATATCCACAACACTGCACCCTCCTCCTCTTAGGCACGGCCCGGGCCTACAACTTTTATTTAGTGTGACACGTTGGTGTGGTTCCCTCTACTTTTAACCTGACCCTGCGTGCGACAGTTTTAAAACATAAATAAATGTGTCCCGCTGCTCCATTGCACCCTGCCTAACAGACTCACGCCCACAGTTAACCGAATTGCGGAATGGTCTTCAAACTACACACTGACGGTGGGGAGCATCTATCTATAATTCCAGCAATCTCTGTGTGTCTGTCTGTGTGTCTGTGTGTCTGTGTGTTTGTCTGTGACCGCTGTTTCTCGACAACCACGGGTCCGATATACTTGAAACTTGCCAGGTATATTGCTGGGGACCCGAGGATGTGCCTTTTCAAGGTTTGTAATTAATCGGACAAGTACCTACCGAGATATGTCCAAAAAACGCTTCAACCAATCAGAGAGCAGCGAGCTATCACGTGTGCCGAACCGTTAATGCAATGCAAGCGTTAATGCGTTAATGCAAGGCTTTTCTTTTTTTCCCTCTTCTCTTTCTACTTTTCCTTGCGATTAAATTGCAAACAGCCAAAATACGTTGGCGCTAATTGAATAATTGGCCATTAACACTAAAATAATCGTAACTGCGATATGCCAACTTCCGGACAGTGCAGCCTTCCATGTTGTTGTTGTTTGCAGCAGCTGTTTGCAGCAAGGCAAGGCTTTTCTTTTTTCCCCTCTTTTCAAACTGCGATTAAATTAAAACGATTCATCCTAACTGCGATTTGCGAACTTCCGGACAGTGACGACTTATCTTCCGGCAGCCAATCACAGAACGCTCTGTTGCGTAGGCGTGGCCGATGTGAGACGAGCGGAGCTGAGCGCGTTACGAGCTGACCGCCATTACGGTACGTAATTCGATTTCTTATGCGCATTATTTCTCCCAATTCAGTCAGAGCGAAGGGCGGAAGCGAAGAGCGTTGCTTTTTTTGTTTACGGGCGTACGGGCGGGGTAGAGCGTACGGGTAGCGTTTTTTTTTTTTTTTGGCCACGGAACGGGCACCCACGTACGGGCAATGCCCTAGTTATTTACAATTTACGCTACTTTTATTTACAAAACTAACCCAGGACCTGTGATCGTTCTTTCTGGGGGGGGGAGACAGTCTGCTCTGCATCAATGCACCATGAAAGCACCCAAAACACGCACCAACACACCCTCAGGCACCAATCGGTGCACAGTCATCACTGTTCATCAATAAAAAATAAAAACAACAACCCCTAACCCTGCAGGTGGTCTCTTGCTATTCGGCTCCCTCTGCTGGCTATTATTATTTGTTCTTCCAGATGTTGTCTTTTCCTTTGCTGGCGGCCTATTTGTGATAATAAAATGCACCCAACGTGTCCATTTTTATTTATTTTATTTATGGCCCACAGGGGCCGACTAGTGCGGTTCACCTGTGGGGCATCGGTGCCCTGTGGCCCAGGTCCACCAGCAAGATTTCGGGCCCTCATGGCCGGTTCCAGCAGAGGGGCCACGCCCCAACCCATGGGGTCCATAAGTGGTGCTCGGCCACAGACATGTGGTCCATAATGTTGTGCATCGATGCAGACAGCTGGTTCTGGGAGTTCCGGGCGCACAATGGCCGACTCACGCATGCTCCCCTCGGTGCCCAATGGCGCACAGGTCATGTGGGAGACAAAAGGGGGGACAAGACAGATGAGCGAGGGGTAAGGTCACAAGGGTACACATCAATAAGGCAATGCAAGGTGAAATGCGTACAGAGGGCGAAGTGAGAAAGCTCGTCCCTACCATACGTCACCCCCCTGTCTCCTACACTACCCTTGCCCTTACCCCTTATGTACAAAAATCTACTCATTTACAAATTCGTCGCTACTGTCACATCTCCCCATATTTCCCTTATACCAAATTCGTCTCCACAATCCCTCTATCCAAAATTTGCCATCATCAAATTCATCACCAATCCTCATAAGGAGGAAGAGATGGAACATCAAAGAACAATGTCACACCCACGTCATGATGCGTCTCACAATCCAAAACATTTGCACAATAAAATAATTAAACCAACCTGGCATGGTGTGGAGGTACCTGTCGCCTCAGGTGAGTGGATGTAGATGGTGCGAGGAGATCTCAATCCTAACTATCCTCTAAATGACTTTAACACACTTTACTCTACCCGGGGTCTTCCCTGCCAATCCATTGGCCAACTTACACTATGGGTTCTAAAAACCAATTCCCATTCACCAAACTGTGGTGCTTCTCAATTTGGGGTCTCACTCCCCCGATTCATCTCCCGGTGCCCTTGCACAATTTCTGGGCTGGGGCGTGTAGCTCTCCCAGCAGGTCTACCCACCTGCACACCTCCACCACTGTAGTTGCCACCCGAGCTTACCTAGCTCCTCACCCTACCCTAACTAACTGGGGAAGGCCCCTCCTGGCTCTGTCACCCCTTGGTGCCCTCTGGCACTGGGCTACCCGGGTCCGTCCTCCGGATCCTCGGGCCCCATGCACAACTACCGGCTCCCAGAGCCCACCTGCGGCCTCACCTGGCCGACATCCTCACAGTGGTGGAGTGCCCAAACCAACTACACACACTAACAGGCTACACGCCCAGCCATTTCCACAACACTAATGCACCCATCCAATCACCATTCTTCACCCGCACCACAGATGCCAATATCCAACCACAATTTACCTATACCCTCTACCTAACGCTTACACTACCCGCCCCGGGTATCCGTGATGGGGGTCCACTCTTCCCCCATTCACACCTTCGCACCATCCACTCCTCTCCACAATTTCCACCATACTCACTCCACGACCATCCATTCCAATTCTCCATATATTCCACACTCCATGTATTCCATACACCTGTTGGTGCACACCTGTGCACTCACACCTGGTGCCCCCGGCACCCTCCTCCTCTTCCTGGACCAGTTGGTCAACACAACACACATCACCATCACCATCACTCATACACTGCTCCATCCACCTGTCCAGTTGCACACCTGTGCAATCACACCTGTTCAATCACACCTGTTCACCATACACACTTTTCACAATACACTTCCAATCCTCAAACACACGACATCATCTCATCTAACTACTCCCCTCTGAAACTTGCGCTTCCCAGTCGTCCCTTTAAACTATTGCGCTCCCACGTCATTATTATCCACTCTAATCTACCTGCGTCCCCACTACAGGTATCAGTGTCACTAACTAACCTTAACGTTACCTAATGTCATCTTCGCTAGATCCCTATCGTTATCCAAACCCTCCCTCGGCGAGCTTACACTGCCATAAACCCCATAAAACTAGTGCTCCTTTGCCCCCCCTGGGGGATGGTGGATTGGCCATCCCATGACATGGGGCATCTCTTACTATAAATTTTGCTCGTCCAAATTCAACAAATCAAAAATTTGCCAATCACTCTACCAATCCTCTGCCAATCATCACTCTGCCAATCCTTCGCCAATCATCAAATTTTGTTTTTCTAATTTCGGGTCCAGACCACTATCCTCATCATCAAAGTCTACTTACTAATGCCTCTCGGTGCGCCAATTCCTGTCCAAAGCCCGGCTTCGTAAAGCCGAGCAATGAATGCGGGTTGTTTGGTGCCGGCGGCTGGATACGTCCGGCACTCGGTGCAGGGAAGGAGGTTTACCCGGGCCGAGATCCCACGCACCACCTCGGTACGGAGCCATCCAATGGCCCGATCTCGACCTGCCGGAAAGCCTCAACAAAAAGTGGTCACCATGACGACTCTTCCTATCGGGCTGCCCGTTCCGCCCAGCGGAGCACGGACGCGGCCGTTCCAAGCGCTGCCCAGCGTGGATCACGTACGGCGGTCCTTTCGGACCCGCCGTGGTTCGGATCCCCGCTGGTCCTCGCGGCACGCGAAACCCGGCACGCACCGAGGGCCCGATTCGGCTCTAAGTCGCTCTAACTGCTAACCCGGTTACCGTCGATGCCTCGCCTGCATGCTTACACCCCGCAGCCCGTTCCTTGCTCACACATCCAGCCGTCTCCCTGCTCTTGGTCATTGCACCTTCTCTTACACACCCAGGTACACTCATTCCACTCACAGACTTGGTCACACACCTGACCACCTCACACCTTTGCACACACTCGTCGTTCGCACACCTCACCAACACACCTCACCAACACACCTCTTCGCGCCCCCTCTTCGGTCACCTCCTCTGTGACAACCACAGGTGTGCTCTCACTCGCACACCCAACCACGTGCCTCACTACCAATTCCAGCGTGCATTCCCACACACGCTCTACCATTCCAGGTGTGCTTCCTTCCATTCCAGGTGTACTTCCTGTCTCACCTGTCACAACCAACTCACGCTCCGTGTCACTCTTACTACTCTCACCTCCACTCTCGGTCGCGCACTCACCCTTACTCTCGCCAGCGCACTCTTTCCTCATGCACCCGTCCGTTACACACCTTTCTCGCACATCCTCTTGCACACACTCTCTCGTTACTTCCTCTGTAACACTCACCACAGGTGTACACTCTCTCGTTACATCCTCTGTAACCCTCACCACAGGTGTACACTCTCTCGTTACATCCTCTGTAACACTCACCACAGGTGTGCATTCTCCCTTACTTTTGACAGCGCACTCTTTCCTCATGCACCCGTCCGTTACACACCTTTCTCGCACATCCTCTTGCGCACACTCTCTCGTTACTTCCTCCGTAACACTCACCACACCGCGCTTCCATGTGCTCCCTCGCACACGAGCTACGACCGACTCACTCTCGACAGCACACTCACTCCTTGGCGCGCACTTTTTCCTCACACACCCCAGAGTCGGACATTCACGCACACCTCCTCTTTCACACACCAGACCTGTCGCACACTTCACCAACGGCCTCTCACGAACACCCGGGTCCAAAGCAACCCCCAAGCCGACTGAAGCTCCCCTCACATCATATACATTTCCTCGTATATCGCCACTCACCTTGGCACCTCGTCTCCGCACCTCCTTCGCCACCTGCAAACTCTTTATTTGGGTAGTGAGCATACCATCATGATTTGAACACAGACCTTGCACATACTCCATCACTTCCTCCCTTATCTCCTTTTTTGTTTCTGTCCGTCCCTTCTTAATTTCACTCACCTCTTCTTCCACTTCCTCTAATTTTTGCTTCACCTCTTTTATTTCCCAGTGCGTCTCCTCAAGTTCGTCCTCTAAGGCTATCTTGACCGTCTCTATGTGCGTCCTCACCTGCCAGTCCTTCGTCTCCATTATCTCTGTCACTTCGTCCAACTTCGTTGTCAGTCCCTCATGTACCATCTGACATTGCCTCTGTGTCGCTATTAAGTCATTTTTAATGTCGTTTTGTGTCGCTTTTAACCCTCCTAGTACCGCTGTATTCTTTTCTACTTGATCCACTAGTTCTTTTTGTCCCACTGTCAGCTGTTCCACCTCCTCCGTCAGGTCCTCTATGCCCCCTTGTAACTTTGCCGTCCCATTTCTCACCTCTTTCTCTATACGCTTTTCACCTCGCTTTACCTCCTCGCGTACCACCGAGACCTCCTCACTTACACCTCGTCGTATCTCCTCCCTCATCTCCTCCCTCTCTTTTGTAGATGCTGCCCTCATCTGTCCCAATTCATCCCTCTGAGCATCCAGTTTGGTTTCTACCCCGATTTTCACCTCCTCTATCTGCTCTCCCATTTGTTTAATTTCTCGGGCGGATTGCTCCCCTATTTCCCGCAATTTGCCTTCCATCCTATCTTCTAACCCCCTCAACCCATTTTTCACCCCCTCTATCTGATTCTCCTGGGCAGCCATTCTATTTTCCACCCCCGTTAACCCATTCTTTACCTCTTTTATTCCGTTGTCTAACCCCTCAAATTTGTCGTCTAACTTCCCAAATTTCTTGTCTAATCCCTCACCGGTACCCCTCGCTTCGTCCCTCATTACCCCCAATTGCTCACTCTGAGCATCCATCCGGTTCCCCATTTGCTCACTCTGAGCATCCATCCGGTTCCCCATTTTGGCTTCCAATTGCTCACTATTCTTGTCCATAAGGGCCTTCATTTGTATCATAAAAAGGTTCAAATCCACCAGCGGCGCTGCTACGGTCGCGGGCGCCGCTAAATTTGGTGCCGCTGCACCCACGTGCGCGAGGATGCCATTTTGTGCGCCTGATACCCCCTCAACCACATCCTCCATATACATTTCCCCGAGGTCCTGGGTCGATTCCACCCCATTGTATCTCTCCCACCGGCATCCCGTCGCCTTGACCAGCCATGGCGCGATTTCAAAATTCGGGTTTTTCTTTAAAAACAAAACAATTTCCAGCAGCTTGTAATTTTGAGCACGTTAAGCGTGCTTCGGGTCCGATCCCACACTTCTGACACCAATTGTTACGGTCCGCGGATTGGATCTTATTTACCGAGCGGAGGTACCGCGGCCGAACAGTTGTTCCCCGACTAAACCCGATTCACCCAAACGTTGGCCGTATCGCGCCACAGATATTCAATGTGGAAAAGACTAAGATGACGAATGCAAAGAGGAAGAAGAAGAAGAAGACGTACAGAAGAGTAACGGGGTTTATTATTATTTACACACACATAAGCAAAAAGAGCAGTCACGGGTATTTACAGCGGACATGAAAAAGCAGGTAACACAGTGCAATTTACTAGCTTATACTGACTTAATTACCTACCCAGGACAGCACGAACAGAACAAACTCACGTACGCAAATGGATGGAAGGGTAGGAATCGTTTGGAGGGATGAGCAGGTGGAATCACAGGGCACAGCGAGCAGGTCCACTCCGGGCGGGAAGCGAGGAGCCGGCAGCTCCTTGTATTCGGCTTTACAGTGCATGCCGGCAGCTCCTTGTATTCGGCTTTACAGCGCACGCCGGCAGCTCCTTGTATTCGGCTTTACAGCGCACGCCGGCAGGGTCACTTGCTGGTTGAAACGGGGCTGGACTCATCTGCCGTATCTCTCGTGTAGCTTCTCCCAGTGATCATCGCACCCTTCTGTTCAAACCTTCAGCGCGGGTGTGACACGCCCTCCTCGGTTTTGGTACCGCCCTCCCCCCCGTGCTCTGTTTCGTGACCTTGTATGGTAATCCCACGGGCTTGTCTCCTTATTTGGGCATGGCGCCGACGGCACGCCCCTCGTGGCGAGCCACGGGCTTGTTTCCTTATTTGGGCATGGGGCTGAACAGCCCCGCCCTTCATGGCGCACCCTGGGCTTGCCTCTCCCGGGCGACCCCGCCCCTCCTGTTCAAACAGAGCACGGAACACATATTCACTATAGCAGCGAAATGAGAGGGCGTGCACCCCACGCTTGTGAACTGCTTTACCCGCAGATGGAGAGTTTGGCTGGGAAATGGAAGTTTTGAAGGGGAGCTATTCTTAATTGATTCGGTGCAATGGAGTGTCATTCTAATGGAAGACAAGGCCTTACTCTAAAACACATAATAAGATATAAGCTACTGAACAAGGGTTATATCGTGTCCTTCAATGTGGTGTTTCATGGACTTAACTACCGGGACGCCCTTTTTACCTTTACCCAACTCTGGAGGCAGGAGGGGCCATATTCAACAATGTTCATCACCATTTCCAATATAATACAACACAATCAAAAAAATGCAATCCTCATATCCGCAACAATATATATATATATATATATATATATATATATATATATATATATATATATATATATATATATGTATTGTCCAGAGATGTACTAATGTTCAGTAACCTTCAATTTCTTGCTTTATTGTGACAGATAAGCTACGCTTCCTCCTGCGGTTGCCTGAGTGACAAAAATATTTATGCTTCCTTCTTTCGAACAATTCCCAGCGATGCGGTGCAGTCAATTGCCATCGCACGCCTTGTCAAGTTCCTTGGCTGGGACTATGTGGGAACCGTTGCAGTGAATGACGACTACGGCAACAAAGGTGTGGCGCAGTTCATTAGCGAGGGAGAAAAGGATGGTCTCTGTGTAGCTTTCCAGAGAAGCATGGGTTTAGAACATGACAGGACCGATCTTTGGAATCTTGGTGAGGACAATTATCAAAAAATCGATGCCTTTGATAAATTATTTATGAAAATGAAGTATTTTGACGTCATGGATCACTGCATTTAACATTATATTGCAATTAGATTAAAAATTCCTCTTGCTTTCTCATATACAGGTCAGTTTTTGAAACAAACTAAAGGATCGGTTATCCTTTTATTTCTACACGACATGGATTTCATCCCCCTAGCAGAACTCATCTTGAAGCACAATGTAACTGGGAAAACATGGATAGGAAGCGAGGCATGGATCAGTTCACCGTCGCTGAAAATTCCTCGCTTTGCAGACATCTTTGAAGGTTCAATCGGGTTCGGGCTGCGACGAGGTGCCGTGGACCATTTACAGGAGTTCCTATCAGGTGCCGGTTACTTTATTCTCTATCTGTAGATTCCAAACAAAGTACATCGGCGGAAATGAACACATTGTGTCAGCGTATCAACATTATAGTAAGTTTTGTTCGTTAATAATCCCTTTGTCATACTGTGGGTAGCAAGTATAATGGGACATACGAGAGTAAAACCCAAGTTTTACCCAATCAAGTAAACATTCTGACCCATAATTTTCCCTGCAGGATATTTACCCTTCCCTTCCTCCTCTACTTCAATTGGTTCAACTGATCACGTGCCAGTTAACATCTCTCTGGCTATTGTCGGAGACCTGCCTCAGCGCCGCAGAGTCTGGCAGTTCATCTAAGCTGACTGGCAGGGACTGCAAGCTGCCCTCTCAGGTCACGACTGGTCCTTCATTTCCACCTCTTCTGATATTAATATTACCTGGGAATCCTTCCATACAAGCTTGCTTTTCCTTATGCACGTATTTAGACCATCTCGTCTGCAGTTATCAAACCCATCCTGTCGCCCCTAGTAAACAGAATTATGTGGTGAGATGGTTGCCTTCAAACAACTTCCTACTCTTCCTGGAAGACAAATCCAACTGAAGGCAATCTCTATCATTCCACAACGCCCAGAGGAAATGTGTGTTCACGCTCAGGAAAACCAGAAAACACTGAAAACTCAAAGCTTTCCTGTTTTTGTATCCAAGATCATGGCTCGTGGAAGAGCTAGAACACTGAATGGATCAGGAGGCAACAGAAGAGAGGGAGAGGGAGACGCAACGTACTAACAGCAGGGTTGAAGGATAAAATAGAGGGAGACTGGGACAAATATTGGGTGTGAGAAGGAATGAGTGGTTGGACGTATACATGGGGTGGACCAGATGTAGCGTATACAGAAACAACATCTCAGGAAGGAAAAACTGGAAATTTGGAGAGGGGTGGGAGAGGAGTTGTTGTTGGGTGGCGGGAGGGAGGGAGGATGTGGGTTCCACGGGCGGAGAAAAAGAAGAACCACTTATTCAACGACTTGTGGACACCTTGTCAAGTCTCTCTCTCGTGTATGTATGCCTTCCATCCCTCTCCTCACTGAAAATGGCACCACTGTCGACTGCGGATCAAAAGGCCGAATGCCTCAATTATGTGTTTGCTTCCAAATCTTGTGTACTCAACCCCTCACTCCCATACCTAACCTACACTCTCATACCCACCTGTTCCTGGATACTGAGAAGGTTGATAGGTTTCTCGAAAACCTCGACTCAGACTGCGTCAGGCCCAAACGGAATCAGTGTGTGGCCTAAGAACCTGCTCTGCTGCTTTTCCACATCCTCCTTCTACTCTGTTTACTCGAACATTCTCCTTGGGTCAGTTTGTGACTGCCTGGAAGTGATCCGACATCTCTGCAGACTGCCATACACAAACATGTTGCAAAAACTCATCCTTGACTACAGGGCATTGATCTTGTTTCAAATTATAAGCAAGGTCATGGAATGTAGCATTACCTCACCTGGACTTTAGTTCAGTGAGCTTAAAGCCCCAGTCACACCGGGCCTGCGACCAGGTTCTGACCGAGCTGCGACCGAAAATTTTGTGAATTGCGGGCAAATCATAGAAAGAGCGCGCGACTGGTCGCAGAGGTCGTGGGTGATCGCCAGAGCAAAATCAGTCGCAGCAAGGTCGATGGTCATGTTCAAAACTTCTGACTTGCGATTCCAAATCGTAAGAGGTCGTAGACAGGTCTTACATGGTCGTACCACCAGTCGCGCATGGACGCACCACCAGTCATGCATGATCGCGGGTCAAGTAGTCTCACGATTGGTCATGCTACTGGTCCTGCCACCTGACGATTGGTGGTGCCACCTGTTGTACGACCTCACGATCGGTAGTGCGATCAGTCACGACCTGTCGTGACTGGTTGCACGACCTTACGATTGGTGGTACCACCAGTCTTTAGCTCGCAGACCAGTATATTTGGACCATTATACTATAATATAATATTATTATATTATCATATTATATTATATTATTTTATACCATTCGCGTGTGTTAGGCATGTGTTTCGCTGTGCGTGTACAACAATGTTTTTGTCAGTGTTTAAGGGTTAGACGTGTGTTGACAAGACGCTCGCTAAACGACTTTAGTAAATTTGGTCCGTTGTTTTGATTTAAATCGCTTAATTCTTAAACAAGGGCTGGCAGGCACACAAACTCGGCTCCAAGCTGTCTACCCTGGGTTCGAATCCCAACCAAGCTATAAAGTGGCATCGTGGTGATTCTTTGGCAGTGTGAATCATCATTTCCAGGATTGACATTAAACGGGAATCCCGTCTGTTGGCGTTAGTTGGTAGACCCCACGCCACGGTGTCCTTCACGAAGAGTAGGCGAGCCATCACCGGCATCCTGAATAAAGTACAAATTCGTGTCGAATTTAATTAGTGTCGCGTATTTTGTGGCCTAGTAGGCTACCGTGTCTGACCTTCAGGCTTTGTTTTTCTCTCAGCGGTCCGTCGATTGTGCTGCAATTACTTTCGTTCTCTGTTTTTGTCCCAGTCTTTCACCCCAACTCAAAAAAAAAAATTGTTTTTTTTCCTTCTCTGTTCTTATTTGTTGTTCTTATTCGTTTATTCGTTGATCTTATTTGTTCGTTCGTTCTTCGATCACGTGTTTCACCCCCATTTCCATTTTCCATTTCCCCAGATAGTTTTCACTGCTCAATTTAAAAATGTTTAAACTTTCCCCTGAAGAACTGTATTCTGTCATATATTATAACACCTTTTTCTTCTTCTTCTATAAAAGGATGCTTTCGACTTGCTCACCAAATCTATTCATTCCCAAAAAAAAATTCCATCTCTTACAGTGCCTCTTTTCTACATTCCCGAAACTCTCCTACACTCCACCCCTCCTTCAGCATCCTCAAACGTATTTTTGACTCGAAGGTCACAAGAAACTCATTTTGCAATAAATGTTTGTTTCCCATTAATCGTACATTTTCTAAAATCCAATCTCACCCCTCCCCTCCAAAACTTCCCCATCACCCCTCCCATCCAAAACTTCCCCATCACCCCTCCCCTCCAAATCTACCCCCTTGCCCCTCCCCTCCCAATCTTCCCCATCATCCTTCTCTTTCAAATATTCCCCCTTGCCCCTCCCCTCCAAATCTTCCCCATCACCTATCCCTTTCAAATCGTCCCCCTTGCCCCTCCCCTCCAAATCTTCCCCATCACCCCTTCCCTCCAAAACTTCCCCATCACTCCTCCCCTCCAAAACTTCCCCATCACCCCTCCCCTCCAAATATACCCCCTTGCCCCTCCACTCCAAATCTTCCCCATCACCCATCTCTTTAAAATCTTCCCCCTTGCCCCTCCCCTCCAAATATTCCCCATCACCCATCCCTTTCAAATCTCCCCCCTTGCCCCTTCCCCCCTAAACTCCCCCCACACCCCTCCCCTCCGAGACTCTCCCTCGCTCCTCCCCTCCTAGACTCCCCTCTCACCCATCCTCGTCAAAGCATCCTCCCCGCTTCTTCCCCCTTCCAACTTTCACCTTCATCTCCCCCAACCTTCTGCCTCGCTCTTCCCCCTCCTCAAATAACACCTCACTGTGACTCACCCAATCACCATCAAACCTTTTGTCTGCCCCATTCTTCCTTTTCTCCAAGCTTTTCTGAAATCTCTGACACACCTTCAACAGCTCTCACTACCACTTCCTCCTCTTCCACATCCACATCCCCTGTTCTGTATCCGATTCTCCGCCTTCCTCTTCATTAACGGTATGGACCTCAAACATCCGGGGCCTTCGCTCAAACTTGACTAATCTCTCCATACAGGTTGCTTCTGCCAAACCAGACGTGATCTGCTTAACAGAAACTTTCCTCCTTCATGATGTCTCTGATTCCTTGGTATCTCTCCCAGGTTACTCCCTCCTCCGGTATGATAGACTTGAGCCTCGTCCTGGAGGTGGGGTTGCTATCTTTATAAAAAACTCTCTTCCTCACTCGCCCTGCACTGCCCTCTCTCCACCTCACCCCCAGGAATACCTTTGGCTACCGCTTCCCCTTTGCTCCCACCTTTTGTTCATATGTGTGTTGTACCGCCCACCAAACAGTGATGACTCCATCTACATCTCGCTGTCTGATAACATGGACCAACTTCTATCTATCCATCCCAACTCTCTCTTCCTCATATGTGGTGATTTCAATTGTCACCATGCCAGGTGGCTGGGTGTGGGTACCTCTCTCACCAGCCATGGCTCCTCAGCAAAGGACTTCTGTGACTCACTGGGACTGACACAATCTGTCAATTTCCCGACCCGGATCTCAGTCAACGGAGCATCTTCTCTTCTGGACTTGATTATGTTTAACTTCCCTGAAAATGTCTGCTGCTCTTCTTCTGCTCCAATCGGCTCATCTGATCATGTGCTTGTTAAAGTGGACATCTCTCTGACCATTCTCAGAGAGCCTCCTCAGCGTCGACGAGTCTGGCATTTCACTGAGGCCAACTGGCACGGTCTTCAAGCAGCCATCAATCATCTGGACTGGTCTCCCATCTCTACCGCCTCTGACATCAACTCATCCTGGGAATTCTTCCAAAGTAAATTGCTCTCTCTCATGCACAGATTTATCCCATCTCGTCTTCAGTTGTCATACCCTTCCTCCCATCCATGGTACACGGAATCTTGTGGTGAGGCTGTTGCCTAGAAACAACTTGCCTTCGTCTCCTGGAAAGCAAATCCAATGGAAGGAAATCTCATTTCCTTCCACAAAGCCCGAAACAAGTGTGTGTCCACCCTCAGGAGAGCTAGGAAACAATATCTCTCCGTTCTCAAGACCGAACTCTCTTATCTGTCTCTCTCTTCCAAATCCTGGTGGCGTCTGGTCAAATCTGTTTCTGGTGTTTGTTCCCCTCCAATCCCCTCCCTCACCTCAAACGGCTACATGGCTGATTCCGCACATGAAAAAGCTGAATGCCTCAACTCTGTGTTTGCCTCTAAAGCTTGTGTCCCAAACCCATCCCGCTCTGTTCCCACCATACCCAGTCGTACCCAGCTGCTCCTGGACCCTGTGTCCTTTCCTCCTGACAAGGTGGAAAAGTTTCTGTCAACCCTCGACTCTGATTCTGCAACTGGACCTGACGGCATCAGCCCACGGGTCCTAAAATCCTGTTCTCCCGCTCTTTCACTCCCTCTCTATGTTCTCTTCACCTTCTCTTTTGCTCAAGGTCATCTGCCATTTGCTTGGAAATCAGCCAACATCACCGCTTTGCACAAAAAATGTGCAAAAACAGATCCTAGCAACTACAGAC
Source organism: Myxine glutinosa (assembly GCF_964187855.1). Taxonomy (NCBI): domain Eukaryota; kingdom Metazoa; phylum Chordata; class Myxini; order Myxiniformes; family Myxinidae; genus Myxine; species Myxine glutinosa. The sequence continues at coordinate 202,376,352 of NC_136263.1, read as the reverse complement.
CAATCAGCCTTCTCCCAATTATCAGCAAAGTCATGGATTCCATCATTGCTTCGGATATGAAATCTTTCCTCTTCCCCAATGGCTTGATCTCTGATCATCAATTTGGTTTCAGACCTGGTCACTCTACTCTGGACATGCTGCTTCTGCTTTCTCAACAATGGATTGAGGTCCTCAATGCCAACCAGGAAATTAGAGCTGTCTCCCTTGACATATCACGTGCCTTCGATACGGTCTGGCACCCCGCTCTGGTCACCAAACTCTCCTCCTTTGGTATCCATGGAAATCTCCACGCATGGCTGGTGGACTTCCTCTCTAGTCATCATCAACGTGTGGCCCTGAATGGGTTTCTCTCATCTCCTCTTCCTGTTCAGGCTGGAGTTCCCCAAGGCAGTGTTCTGGGCCCTGTGTTTTTCCTGGTCTTCATCAATGTTCTCTCTGACTCTCTTGAAAAGCCTCTCTATCTCTTTGCTGAGGACTCTACTCTCTGTCGCTCCATTCCTCATCCCTCAGATCGGCAGTCTGCAGCCTCCTCACTCTCTGCAGACCTGGACAAAATCACAGACTGGGCAAACAAGTGGAACATGTCTTTCAATCCTGACAAATCTCACACTCTTACGATGTCTCTCCGAAAAGACCGACTGGACAACCCTCCCATCCACTTTCTGAATCATCCTCTCCAAGAAGTTCTGTCACTCAAGTTTTTGGGTCTCAATATCTGCCATGATCTTTCCTGGGAAAACCACATTTCATATCTGGCCTCCAAAGCCAGTCGCCGTCTGGGCATCCTCCGTCGTGCGAAGTCCTTCCTTGGCACACCTGAGCTCCTCACCACATACAAGGCTTTCATCCACAGCTCAATGGAATACTGCTCTCCCCTCTGGGCTGGTGCTCCTGCCTCACACCTAGCTTGTCTTCACGCTGTTGAAACCAAAGCGTTCAGAATCATTGGAATCTCCTGCGATGAAGCTATCTCCAAGGGCCTTTCACTCACTCACCGCAGGCAGGTTGGTGGTCTTTCCGTCTTCTACCGACTCCTCTCCGGCCTTGCCCCCCCCCCCCCCAGCTCTCTCTGGGCTCTGTCCCCCAAATATTCCTACAGGTCGCACAAGATCTGCCTGCAACCCTCTTATGGTTAAACTGCCAAAATCAAGACTCTCTGCTCACCTGCACTCCTTCATTCCTCTTTTCTCCCGCCTCTGGAACAGACTCCCTCACTCTCTTCAATCCCACTCCACCCTCCAGGTCTTTAAAACAGCTGTTCACCACCATCTCTTATCTTCCCCAATCCAAAACCTTGATATTTTCTTCCCCCGCTAATTTCACCCCAAATCCACTTTTCTGAAATACCAACTTCTGCCCTGGAAGTCCTTGGTGTCCTTGTGTTTTATACTTCTCCCACCCCCACACCCCTTCCCACGCCTCCTCCCCCCAAGCCCTCTCCCTTCCACACATCTCCCAATATCCCTGCTCTCAAATGTTGTGTTTTTGTGCTTCCCCTTCTCTCCCCATCTTGTCTACCGCTCCCTCTTTTTATATATTTTGTTTGTCTGTTTGATTTGTTTGTGAAATAAATGTTAGCTCTTTCAGGAGTCTCGATTCTGTATTCAAAAAAAATAAATAATAATAATCCTTTCTGAAATACTTCTGGGAATGCAATGGCAAACCACCAGTGCAGTGTGACGATTGTCAAGAAACTGTTTCGGTAGGACAGAGTCTTTGTCATACAGTATGGAGTATGGGACTGTACATCAGAATCCTTTAACTTTAACACGATATAAATAAATTTTTAATACAGCATGTCATTCTGTTTTCAACACGATCTTCTTCCTGTGACTTCTTCTTCATTAGCCCAACTTTCTTGAGGGGTCGGCCGGGGGAAGCTTGGGCTGAGTTTGTCACGAACCTGTTGGCCAGGCCTGACGTTTCACTAGTCAGGGCAAGGATTTGTAATTTGTTGAGGGTGCCTGCGATAGCTCGCCTACTCTTCGCGAAGGACACCTTGGTGTCATTAACGTCCACAAACGAACGTCGGCAGATGGGACGTCCGTTTAACGTCCATCTGAGGGATCGTAAACAGGTTGGTGGTCTTTCCGTCTTCTACCGACTCCTCTCCGGCCTTGCTCCCCCAGCTCTCTCTGGGCTCTGTCACCCAAATATTCCTGCAGGTCGCACAAGATCTGCCTGCAACCCTCTTATGGTTAAACTGCCAAAATCAAGACTCTCTGCTCACCTTCACTCCTTCATTCCTCTTTTCTCCCGCCTCTGGAACAAACTCCCTCACTCTCTTCAATCCCACTCCTCCCTCCAGGTCTTTAAAACGGCTGTTCACCACCATCTCTTATCTTCCCCAATCCAAAACCTTGATCTTTTCTACATTGCAGTATTCAGTATTCCATTGAGCTGCTGATGAAAGCCTTGTATGTGGTGAGGAGCTCAAGAAACACAGAAGATGAAACTTGACTACAACCTTCATCACCAATGGTTTACCAAAGTTTGGTCATGGCATAAAATAAATCAGGGGTTTTCCCCCCAAAATAAGTATTGACTTTATTCTCCGGTACATATCTTTTGGGTCATCCACATCTGTCAGTGGTTCCCTGGTTCTACCAGGTGAGCCCAGGGGCGTTGCCCCAATTTTTGCAGTTGACATCAAATCCTTGTTTTCTCCAATCATGATCCCTTACTGAAATGGAGGTGGATGCTTCGAGACCTGGGAGGTCTCGGTTCCACCTTCTGAAAACTGCATCACATTATTTCTGAATTCCTTCTGTGAAATCGAATGTCTGTGTCTGTTGTCTCATGTCCCTTCATAGAGTCATTCAAGATTGTCACCTCATGCTTTCTCCAATACCCACTCTCAGCTCTTCTACTCTCTTTGCCCTCCTTTATTTCTTCTTCTAACCCACTCACGTGTGATGCCTTTGTCTTCATATTCCCCATTGAGTGTATATCTGTCCACAAACCTGCTGTCTTTCAACATTTCACTCCTCCATGAGCCTCAATTTTGGTCTACAAAACAATCTCGAGTGTATGATGAGAAATCGGTTGCCTCCATGACATTCGACATCTGTTTTGTAAATTCATTACGTGCAGTGGAAACCATACTCTGTTTGCAGGTGTTATGAAACACAAAATGTCTTTGCAAGCTTTTCTCGAGGAATTCTGGGAAATTACCTTCAATTGCTCCTGGAATGCAATTGATACATCAACAAAAATGTGCACAGGACTTGAACGACTGGACAAAGTTGAAACACCGTTCACAGACGTGTCTCAACTCCGGGTATCTTATAACACATACCTGGCAGTCTCTGCCATAGCGCATTCATTGCATGATCTGGAAAGGTGTGTACCTGGCAATGGACCCTTTGAAAATGAATCCTGTACAACCTCAACTTCGTTTGAGCCGTGGCAGGTAAAAAAAATTTGAATGTGTAAAAGTGATGGTTTTGAAATAACATCCATTTTGAATTTCCTGTGCAAAGTATAATTTGGGTGGTAGATTTGTTTTGATGTCTCTACGACATGCAGAGTGGGACAACTTGGAAGCTCAGGTGTCGTTCTCTCAGCCTTGAGATGCTTTCTCTGAATGTGATTTCTGTGCTGACCATTGAGGTCGCCCTGACTATTCACATGGAGGGGCATCACACCATCCTTTGGAGTGGACACTAAACCAGTAGTTGTGTGTGAGGAGAAGCTGCTGGTTTAGCTTTCTTGTATATCTCGCAATGTCTTTCAAAATCACCGCTCACCCAGAACCACTGCTCCACCTCCACTCATTTGTTCCGCCATTGCTCCACCTGTGAAACCAACTTCCACATTCTACATCTATCGGACGTCCCAATACAAGTCGGGGTCCAAATCTTCCCCATTCTTCCCTGCCTCCCAGATTCGTCAAGGCAGAGCGGTCACGGTCATTGTGCCGATTGGTCCCCATGGACCGACCCTTTCACACTTGCCGCTTCTCTCTTTCTTTCTCTTTCTTTCTAACTCTGCCGTGGCCCTAACTTCGTGAAGGCAGGGGTACACCATCCTGGATGTGGGGGTTGTCTGGGTCACCCCTGCGAGATTGATCGACTGTCTCTGAGCCACGGGCTTGTTCGAGAGCACTCTCTGGGGCTACACAACAACAACAACTTCCACATTCTCTTCGATACAATTCTTCCCTCCATGTCTTCAAGACAGCTGTTCACCACCATCTTAAGTCGACCCCCACCCAAAGCCATGATCTTTTTTACACCCGTTAAACCACCCCCACCCCTCAATCTTTTTTGCATTTGTATCCATCTTGTCCACCCCTTGCATTCTCCCTTACCCCTCATTGTTACCAGCATCCTTTGTTTGTCCGTCTCCATCTACCTTCTCCCTCCGTCCTGCTGTTGGCGTTCTCTCCTTCTCCTCCTGATGTTCCTTTTGTTATGTTGCGTCCTGAGCCGCTCTGTTTTCTAGCTTTTACACGAGCCTTGACTCTGTATTCAAGAAAATAGTAGGCCTCGGTGAAGTCAGAATCCTGGCCAAAAGGTTGAATTATACAGTATAATTGAACAGATAATTGCAGATAAACCCAGAAAATCTGTCCTGTTCCCAATCAAAGAAACTGTGACTTTCATATTTTATCTCCACGCACATCTTCCATCTTCCCCATATATGCCGGCAGCCCAGAGCATTTTGGTCAAACGAACAAGGTACCAATATCCGAGTACAGAAACATTTATTGTGTAACCTAACATATTCAGATATGGATGTCTGCCGGGGACCCCCTGCTGCGTGGGGCCCCTGGGGACCAAAGAGGAGGGGCAAATAATGGGCTGGATCAAACATTGGGGGTACCACATGAAACGAAGTGGAAATCAACAGGTACATCTCACAGAACACAGAGTGACCACCGACAGACAAATTTGCCTCTGCATAGGTCCCCCCAGACCCCCTTCAAAGGGTCCCAAAATTTGGGCTGGATTAAACATAGGAGGTACCACATGAAACCAAGTTAGAATGAACATCTCCACTCTCCTAAGTATAAACAACCCATCGCCAGACAGATTGTCTGCTACATAAGGCCCGCCAGACGCCTCCAAAAAGTTGACCCCGTGGACACATTGGTAGAGTTGGCCTAGAACATAGGCCTAGAACATAGTTGGCCTCGTGTAAAAGCTAGAAAACAGAGTGGATCAGGACGCAACATAACAAAAGGAACATCAGGAGGAGAAGGAGAGAACGCCAACAGCAGGACGGAGGGAGAAGGTAGATGGAGACGGACAAACAAGGGATGCTGGTAACAATGAGGGGTAAGGGAGAATGCAAGGGGTGGACAAGATGGATACAAATGCAAAAAAAATTGAGGGGTTGGGGTGGTTTAACGGGTGTAAAAAAGATCATGGCTTTGGGTGGGGGTCGACTTAAGATGGTGGTGAACAGCTGTCTTGAAGACAAGGAGGGAAGAATTGTATCGAAGAGAATGTGGAAGTTGTTGTTGTTGTGTAGCCCCAGAGAGTGCTCTCGAACAAGCCCGTGGCTCGGAGACAGTCGATCAATCTCGCAGGGGTGACCCAGACAACCCCCACATCCAGGATGGTGTACCCCTGCCTTCACGAAGTTAGGGCCATGGCAGAGTTAGAAAGAAAGAGATAGAAAGAGAGAAGCGGCAAGTGGGAAAGGGTCGGTCCATGGGGACCAATCGGCACAATGACCGTGACCGCTCTGCCTTGACGAATCTGGGAGGCAGGGAAGAATGGGGAAGATTTGGACCCCGACTTGTATTCGGGGTCCCTGGGGCCCAAAGAGGGGGGGGGGGGGGACAAATAATGGGCTGGATCAAACATTGAGGGTACCACATGAAACCAAGTGGAAATCAACAGGTACATCTCATAGAGCACAGAGTGACCACCGACAGACAAATGTGCCTCTGCATTGGCCCCCCCAGACCCCCTTCAAAGGGTCCCAAAATTTGGGCTGGATTAAACATAGGAGGTACCACATGAAAGCAAGTTAAAATGAACACTTACACTCTGCTAAGTATAAAACATCCATCGCCAGACAGATTGTCTGCTGTATAAGGCCCGCCAGACACCCCCAAATGTTGACCCCATGGACACTTTGGTAGAGTTGGCCTAGAACATATATTAAAAGTACCACATGAAACAAAATGGAAATCAACAGGTACATCTCACAGAGCACAGAATGACCACTGCAAGAGAGCCTCTAAAAAGGGTCCACAAATTTGGGATGGATTAAACATTGGAGGTACCACATAATATACAACCAAGTTAAAATGATCAATTACAATCTACTATTAAGTACAATATATCTATCAATTGTCTGCCACATAAGGCTCGCCGGATCCCCCCCACACCCCCCAAAAAAGGGTCCCAAAATTTGGGCTAGATTAAACATACCACGTGAAATCTATTTTACATGACATCCAACAGAATTTACAAAATATATGCTTAATGCATCCAATGAGTTGATCACTATCAGAAAATCCTTATGATTCTTGAGAGGGTTAGATCTCTGTTTCACTTTCCGAGTCATCACTCCAAGCATTTTCGGAATTTGAATCATCGTCAGACACATTAGCTTGTTGGGTCACTCTCGAGATCCTCAATACTGTCCTCCTCTTGTTCCCCGTCCTGGAAAAGATAATCTGGCAGGGCAGGTCCCAAGAACCAGTCTGGGGTATAGCACCCGTTCTTTTCCTTCCATCTGTAGTTCACAGGATCCAAACCATGTCCTGGATGTGCCGAGTCAGCATTTCCCCAAAGGATGCTAATGAAGTGTGCCCGTTGCAATTTGTTGTGTACAGTCTTTGCACAAGGTGGAAGAAGTGCGCAGTCAACCTTCTTCACATTTGACATCGGGTTTTCCTGAAACAAGATATGTATGGATTCAAATTTAGTTATCCACAATCAATTTCAATTCATGCTGAACTATTTGTATTCAAGATGTCCTTTCGTTTTTCAAAGTCAGTGTTTCCTCAAGTCACCACTTGGATAACACTCAGCTATTTTCTGAAAATTTACTCTCTTCAAAAAGCTCCCTTTGTGGGCATATCTGCTGTCGGGTGCATAGAAAGAAGATTTCACCATAATGCTAAACTATAGCCCCAGAACAAATTAGTGATGCAATAATATACTAGTTTAGTTTTCTGAAGTTATGTCGATTCATTCCCCTTCCCTCAATGAAATTATTTCTTGGTGAAAGACTACTTAAACAATAGAAATAGCATAGGTATACTAGTACCTTATCCATTTTCCCAGTCATCTGACACAGTTTTACGTGTCTGGCCTCATTGACATCCTTCACCTCACCCTTCATGCCATACAAGGAACAGACAAACTCTTCTGCTCTACTCTGGTCTGGTTGATCTTCAGAAGCTAGTCTGCCGAAGAACTGGATGAGTGTTCCTTCTATGTCTTTCTCTAGAACTTCTAGAGGCTTCTTTTTACCCTTCCTGTAGAATGCAGTGGTGAGGTCAGAGCCGATGAATGCATGAAGACCTGGCATGGCTGCAGCTGGCAAGCAGAATAAAAGAGTGTTGTGTTCCTGGAATATTTTGTCCAAGACTGGTTAAACAACCTATGTCGATCAGATAGCCTAATTGTGCAACAGTGCACATGCCTAGCTGAGCATAGCCTAGCCTAGGCCTATATTATATAGTAGACCTGCTTTCATTATCTGATCAAATACATTTAGTCACAAGAAACAGTTCCATGCCATTTCCATGACTTTTTAACAGTAGGCCTAATCTATTATGCCATTATTCTATTTTACATGTAAGCTCGTGAAGCTCAATTTACTTACATTCATCTCGAAGAAGATCCTTCTATCTTTAACAACAAGACATGACCTTGACCATTGTTGACTGTCAAAGCGGATGTTAAAAGCTCTGCTGCTACCTATGTTTCATTACACATGCTGTGGCGCCCTCTTTGGAAGTGCAGACTCAGATTGTCTGGTACTCTCTATGCAGAGGAAAATTTGTCTGGTAGTGGTCATTCTGTGCTCTGTGAGATGTACCTGTTTATTTAAACTTACTTGCAATTATACCATACCATAGTGTCCACGGGGTCAACATTTGGTGGTGTCTGGCGGGCCTTATACAGCAGACAATCTGTCTGGCAATGGCTTTTCTATACTTAGCAGCGTGTAATTGTTCATTTTAACTTGGTTTCATGCGGTACCTCCTTTGTTTAATCCAGCCCAAATTTTGCGACCCTTTCAGGGGAGTCTGGGGGGCCTATGCAGAGGCAAATTTGTCTGTCGGTGGTCACTCTGTGCTCTGTGAGATGTACCTGTTGATTTCCACTTCGTTTCATGTGGTACCCCCAATGTTTGATCCAGCCCATTATTTGCCCCCCCTCTTTGGGCCCCAGGGGCCCCACGCAGCAGGGGGTCCCCGGCAGACATCCATATCTGAATATGTTAGGTTACAGAATAAATGTTTCTGTACTCGGATATTGGTACCTTGTTCGTTTGACCAAAATGCTCTGGGCTGCCGGCATATATGGGGAAGATGGAAGATGTGTGTGGAGATAAAATATGAAAGTCACAGTTTCTTTGATTGGGAACAGGACAGATTTTCTGGGTTTATCTGCAATTATCTGTCCAATTATACTGTATAATTCAACCTTTTGGCCAGGATTCTGACTTCACTGAGGCCTACTATTTTCTTGAATACAGAGTCAAGGCTCGTGTAAAAGCTAGAAAACAGAGCGGATCAGGACGCAACATAATAAAAGGAACATCAGGAGGAGAAGGAGAGAATGCCAACAGCAGGACGGAGGGAGAAGGTAGATGGAGACGGACAAACAAGGGATGCTGGTAACAATGAGGGGTAAGGGAGAATGCAAGGGGTGGACAAGATGGTTTCAAATGCAAAAAAAATTGAGGGGTGGGGGTGGTTTAACGGGTGTAAAAAAGATCATGGCTTTGGGTGGGGGTCGACTTAAGATGGTTGTGAACAGCTGTCTTGAAGACATGGAGGGAAGAATTGTATCGAAGAGAATGTGGAAGTTGTTGTTGTGTAGCCCTAGAGAGTGCTCTCGAACAAGCCCGTGGCTCGGAGACAGTCGATCAATCTTGCAGGGGCGACCCAGACAACCCCCACATCCAGGATGGTGTACCCCTGCCTTCACGAAGTTAGGGCCACGGCAGAGTTAGAAAGAAAGAGAAAGAAAGAGAGAAGCGGCAAGTGGGAAAGGGTCGGTCCATGGGGACCAATCGGCACAATGACCGTGACCGCTCTGCCTTGACGAATCTGGGAGGCAGGGAAGAATGTGGAAGATTTGGACCCCGACTTGTATTCGGGGTCCCTGGGGCCCAAAGAGGGGGGTAAATAATGGGCTGGAAGTAGTGTATATATATGTTGCTTCTGGGACACTCTCATTTTCCCATTGACTTACATGTTAATTTTTCCCCTCCCTCATTGCCCCTAAACACCTCTATTTCTCTCACCCTGTTCTTTACGAACCTTCTAACCTTTTGACATGTTATCCTTATTCATTAGACCACTTAAACAATGGTCCTTCTGTGTGAACCTGTGATCCTTCTGACCTTATGGACCTTTTAACCTTTTACTCTTAATATCATCTGGTGAATCATCTTTGACCCACTCAAACAACGACCCTACAAATATTTGTTTATGCATGGGAAATAATTTAATTCTCTTGCCACTCCCTTCACCATCTAATATATTAACAAAAAAGATGTTTGAGTTTGGTTCTTCATTAAGATATTTTAACTGAGCTAAGATAAAATGGTAAACCTCCCTCAATGTTCTTGTTTGAGCGCCTCCAGTGCCACACACTTTTTGGTAGGCTCTGTCCACCTTTTGTTAAGCTCCGTCCACTTTTTTGGTAAACCCCGCCCCTTTTGTTAAGCCCCGCCCACTTTTTGTGAAGCCCCACCCACTTTTTTCGAAGCACCGCCCACTTTTGCTAAGCCCCACCCACTTTTGCTAAGCCCCACCCACTTTATAAACTCTTTAGCATTGTGTCATTTCCAGGTAATACATTACATAATTTTCAGGGAATTCCCATCACATCATTTCCAGTTAAGACACGCCCAGGGAATTTCCACAGGAAATGACACACCCAGTCCTTATAAAAGGCACCGACCACACAGGCTTTTTCAAACACGCTTTCTGCTTCACTTGAGAATGGACTACTATGCCGAAATGGAATGGGATAACTTTGCTATTCCTTGGAGTCCTACTACCTGTGTAGAACTCAACCTTCAGATTGATGAACTGGACTCGAACCTCTTATTAATGGAGGTAAGTTTGTTTATTTATTTATTTATTTATTTATTTAATTAATTATTAATTTAATTATTTATTTTAATTTTTTCCCTTTTTTAGTTGAGACTCGTGTAAGAGTTAACAAAGTTTATTTTAATATTCATAGAGCTTGATTTATACAAATAAAAATATTGTATTAAATTAATACATTGTTATTTTCTTTCACAGGAAATTGTATCTGAGATACAAAATGAAAATTCTGCTTTTAACACAACTTGGGATGAAGTTATTTTTTTGTTTGAAGACATTTTGAACAACCAAGACCCCCAGAACGAGTTCTACCTTGATGACCCAGCCAAAGAGTTATACCTTGGAGATCCACAAAATCCTGAAAAAGAGTTTTACCATGATGATACTTGTTGTGAGTTATCAAAACAAAACCCACTGAACAAGTTCTACCTTGATGAGCCAGAATACAAGTCATACATTGGAGACCCACAAATTTCTGAAAATTGTGAAATGGGAATTCTCCCTGATGGTCCGCAGTTTTCCTATGTGAGACACATCATAGAAACCCTAAAAAATTGGGCAAGGAGAGTTCTCCCTGATGGTCCGCAGTTATACTATGTGAGACACATCATAGAAACCCTAAAAAATTGGGCAAGGAGAGTTCTCCCTGATGGTCCGCAGTTATACTATGTGAGACACATCATAGAAACCCTAAAAAATTGGGAAAGGGAAGTTTTCCCTGATGGTCCGCAGTTATACTATGTGAGACTTATCACGGAAACCCCCAATATTTCTGAAAATTGTGGTTCTACATTGGGGACTTGGAAAGATGGTTATATTTTTGAAGACTCGGAATGGGGGTTTTGTTTTGATGACTCGGAATGTGATACCTATCTTGGAGGCTCAACAGGAATGTGGTTATACCTTGGGAACTTGGAAAGTTGGTTTTATTTTGGAGACTCTACCTGTGGGGTCCATCTTGGAGACTCTTTGGATTCTAAAGCAATGAACAATGTTCTTTGTTTAATGACGCTTGATTTAAGCAATATCAAGAAAGTTCGAGGAAGAAAATGCTGGAAAATTCTTTCTTCCCATTTCTACTTCTTCAAACTTGAAAGCCTTGAAAGACAGAATTGGCAGAAGAGGAAAAAAAGAAAAAAGAAATACATATTTTAAAAAAAGAAGAAAAAAAAGATTATGTTAGGGTTTGGGTGGGATTTTGAATGTGAGGGTTAGGGATGGGGTTGGGTTAGGGATGGGGTTGGGTTAGGGTTGGGATTTTGAATGTGAGGGTTAGGGTTGGGGTTGGGTTAGGGATGGGGTTGGGTTAGGGTTGGGATTTTGAATGTGAGGGTTAGGGTTAGGGTTGGGGTTGGGTTAGGGATGGGATTGGGTTAGGGTTGGGATTTTGAATGTGAGGGCTAGGGATGGGTTGGGGTTGGGTTAGGGATGGGATTTTGAATGTGAGGGTTAGGGTTGGGGTTGGGTTAGGGATGGGGTTGGGTTAGGGATGGGGTTGGGTTAGGGATGGGTTGGGTGAGGGATGGGGTTGGGTTAGGGATGGGTTTGGGTTAGGGATGGGGTTGGGTTAGGGTTTGTATATTATTATGACTCACTCACACATACACAAAAGTTAAGCCCCAACTGGAAAGTTGAAGGATTCTGTGTTTGGGGTTCACAGATTTAAAAACGTATCCCCATTATACACACACAAAAGTTAAGCCCCAACTGAAAAGTTGTGGGATTCTGTGTTTGGGGTTTACAGATTTAAAAACGTATCCCCATTATACACACACAAAAGTTAAGCCCCAACTAAAAAGTTGTGGGATTCTGTGTTTGGGGTTCACAGATTTAAAAACGTATCCCCATTATGCACACACAAAAGTTAAGCCCCAACTAAAAAGTTGTGGGATTCTGTGTTTGGGGTTCACAGATTTAAAAACGTATCCCCATTACATTTTATTTATTTATTTATTATTTTCAAGGGTATTAACTGCTTACTTGTGTTTTTTGTAATTCTTGTGCGTAAAATGAACCCAAGATTTCTTCTCCATTTAAATCATATAATTTGTAGGTCCAAGGGACTGTATCCATTACATCAATGATTTTAAATAATTCACGAGTCCATTTTTGTGTATAACCTTTCTCAAAATGACTTTTCCATTTGTATATTCTTACAATATCACCAACTTTAAACTTGGGCTTTCTCAAATTAATCTCCTTTTCATATTCTAATTTTGTAAATGTTTCCGATGGTTTTGATTTTGTTGATGAATGAACTGTATTATTGTAATTATCTACAATATCCTGAATTAAATACACCCATTTTTGAGAACCGAGTTGTGTGAATTTTTTTATATAGTCTCTCTTTCAAAGTACGATTAAAACGCTCAATAACAACTGCCTTTCCTTCATTAAAGGTGCTGTATAATTTAATACCCTCCCCTTTAAGAAATTTCATAAATATTTTGTTATAGAACTCTGTTCCCTCATCGGTCCATAACTTCTTTGGTTTCCTTTTATTTCTATCAAATATTAGCTTAAAGGCTAACATTAAAGTATTACCTCTCTTGTTTTTCAAAGGAACAACCCAGGCAAATCTACTCCTCAAATCAATAACGGTTAAAGCATACCTGTATCCCTTATCATTATTTAGTTCGATTAAACAGCGGACCATATGTGGTCAGTGTATTTAGAATAAACTTTCCTTCTTTTAAACTTTGTGATTATAGGTTTGTGTAATTCTTCAGCCAAAAGCTCCTCAGTCTTGATGACATCATTAGAGCCTAATAGTTTTTTGAGGAATAACCAAGACCAAGTTTCAATTTAGCATTTATCAAATTTCTCACAATAAACCTATCAATTTTCTCTCTCAACGTTGGATTTTATATCAAAGACAAATTATACAACATTTCGCTGTCGGCTTTATGTTTTTCAGTCAACGTAGTGGTTTTCCCATAAGCAATATCATGCTTCATACACACTTCGTCAACCCTATTTGGAGGTTTAGACCAAGGTTTAGGATTGTCAGCCTCGTCTAATCTTTTATCCAAGTTTGTTCCTGGACCACAGAAAGAATACCCTGGAAGGTGTAATTCCCCTGGAATTCCAGTTGTTGTAAATTTACTTCCTGACAGAAACTTTTGTATGTCTCCTCCTCTTTTAGGAGAGATGAATTGGCACTTTTTAGAGCCACATACTTGACATATTCCTTTTTGATAAACTCTATTATTTTTAGCTTTAATATAAGAGATATTTTTAGATTTAGTTTTCTTTTTACATTTGAGACAATAACTCATTTATTTATCAGAAAAATTCCGACAGAGTATCAAAACCTTTTTGGTTTTCAACATATACATTTCAATCTTTATTTTTAAAACATAAAGAATCCTAAGGAATGCCTTCACTCTCTCCTCCATTTATTTACAAATAAAAACTAACTAAAGTCAAGGACACCAACATCATCAATCACATAATCTTTTCCTTCTTCTTCTTCTTCTTCTTCACCACTTTCTCGTTTAAATCTCCTCCCTGAAATTGAAGACATTGACGTTGTTATTTTTGAAAGCATTATCTTCATAAGAGTTGTTAATTCTTTAATTTCCTCTTCGGTGCGTTGAGATTGATTTATTTGCTGTAATACACTCAATCTTTTACGAATCTCACTGATTTCCATCTTTTTATATTTTTCCTCCCTCTCCCTTTGCTCCCTTTCCTCCCTCTCCTCCTTCTCCTTTTTCTCCCTCTCCTCCTCCTTTTTCTCCCTTTCCTCCTTCTCCTTTTTCTCTCTTTCCTCCTTCTCTTCTTTAACTCCTTCCTCATTTATCTTAGCAATTTTTGATATCAATATTTTCACAGCATTCATTCTTTCTTTATTTTCCTCTTCGGTGAGTTGAGATTGATCTTCTTGCTGTAATGCATCCACTCTTTTTTGAATCGCTCTGATTTCCATCTCCCTCTCCTCCCTCTCTCTTTGTTCCCTCTCCTCCTTCTCTCTTTTCTCTCTTTCCTCCTTCTCTTCTTCAACTCCTTCCTCATCCCTTGCTACCCTTGAGTTTGAACCCCAAAGAATATTATACATATACTCATCTGGATTTTGAGATATTCTTGTATCTATAATTATTTTTCTCATAATAGGATACCAATAAAATTTGTTGACGATTTCTAAAAGAGTTTTATATTTCATAACTTTGAGAAGTTCATTTTTATTTAATATTTTAAACAAGTCTCTATTTGTGGGTTTAACAATATCAGTATAAGGCCAGTTTTTAATGACAAAATTCCCATGTATATGCTCCAAATCATAAGGTATGTAATACCGAGCACCCTTTTCTTGTAGGTATCCTTGAATACAAAAATTATAATTCTCTTGTAGTCTTCTTCCTGCCATTTATGTATCAGAAATATATGTGAGATTAATATTATGACAGGTAATACCACCCCATCTTCCCACTACCAAATTGGTTTGTATTCCTTGGCTTTCTATCCTTATCTCATGACCTTCCTTCTTTGTCATGCTAACCATCGCTATACTATCATATATTTTTCTTTTCTTAAAACCATGTATTTGTTGTTTACTAATTGTACTTCCACATAAATCCTTATCCTCACCAAGTGGATAATATTCTTCTTTACGAGACTGATTAAAATCATGTAGGTCTTCTATGTTTATTGAAAAAGACCAATTATACCCTAAATCAGGCATATCATACCCCCATTTATTAATTCGCATATTAACTATATGTCCTTCTTTATAAAATTCAATTGTAAGCAGGTAGTTAAATTCAATGAGGAAAGGTGTATGGTCAGTATAACCAGGTGTTGTGGTTGTAAATTTTACTTGTTTAACAAAATGTGCTGTTTTCTTTAAATATATATATTGTGATAAATCACTTAATCTAATTAAGTCATTCGCATCTGTAGGGTTTGGATAATTGATTAATTTATAAGTATTCTTCATATTAATATTTTTACTTACACTATATTTTTGTCGTTCAGCCTGTGCCTTTGTATAATAATTTGATAAATCAATATCCTGAGAGGATTTTCCAAAGATAGAACCATCTTTTCCAACATAAGTCATTTATATTAGATTAAAAATGATATCATAAAAATTTTCATTATTGTTGAGTTGAAATAATACATATAAACATAATTGACCACAACATTTAGAATTAATTTCTTGAACTTGAAATGTTTGATAAACACCATTCTGTAAGAATTGTATTACTTCAACAGGTGGTGGCATACCATAACTATCAAAATAATATTTATCCTGACTATACAAACCCAATGAGAACCATTCTGTGTGTCTAAATTCATAATAATATTCTTTGTATTCTTATTTATATGTATTAATTCATCTCTCATACAAATAACCACATTATCAATTTTTAGTGTTTTACAATACTTAGCTAGTTCTATATTTGACGTTGTATTCTTTCCAAATTGTTTAAACCATTTATCCATTTATTTATGAGAAAGATACAATCCATTACCCCGTTTAGTTAGTTTAACACCCGCTTGAGCGATAGAGGAAAGCATATCTCCAACCAACAATCTCGCTTTATCAGGTAGACTTTCAAGTTTTTGAGCAAAATCTACAATTACACCACTTCCACTAATTTGTTTCTCCAACTCCTTGTTATGTCTTTCCAATTCTTTTTGAGCTTTTAGTTGTGCCTTCCTTTCGTTAGCAGTTTTTACCGCTGCTGAAATACCACCAGTCAATGCTCCCGCCGCACTTAAACCAGCAAATAAAGGAATTAGAAATGGGAGAAATCCTCCTCTTGACTCGTCTATTGAATATTTCTTTAACATAGGTTTCGTCATTTTAATTTTAAGAGATCCAACATCATTTAGTGTTTTTACTTGTGTGTGTGTGAGTAAAACATCAATTCTTACAGCTCCTTTTCTTTGAATTGTATTAACATTAATAATACAAGGCTTTTGATTTTGAATACAAGATGTTAATTTATTAAGATTGATTTGATTAACATATACCCCAACCATTTATTTATGAGAAAAAACCTATGTGATATTAATCATAACACCATTATCTGTATTAATCTGTAATTCTGTTTCCTCCAAAAGCAAACAATATGCATTAACTTCTTCACTCTCCCCTCTTTCAATGTATAGAGAAGTATCCACTCGATTAGACTTTATAGTTTCCTTTTGAGAACTCAGGTCAATTGCGTAGATTGTATAAAGTTTTTGAAACGCAACCATATCCAAAATAGGATCATTATTACCGTTGCTTTCACACACCTTTTGGTAGGACTTGTAGGCTTCCGCATAATCATTTTTTTCCCAATCAATTTCCAATCTATCTCGCGGATAAAATGTGCCATCAAGAGAAACCCGAAGTTGTTTCACCTTAGCATTATCACTCAGCACATTATTCTTATTTGTACCATCCTCTCCATCTGGTTTTTTAAAAATGAGCCAGAGGTATCGTGGCTTTCCTTGAAGAACACCCAAATTCCAAGTGTAGGTAGTGTGTTCCAGTTTAACGTGTTGACATCTTCTTTTAAGGTATGATACATTTAGCGGTTTCCTTGAGTTAAGTCTTCTATTTAACATCTCTTCCGTTTTAAGATTAGGAGTATATTCACTGATATACCAACACAAATCATTAATAACAAATTTATTGTTGTCTCCAAAAGCATTTTCAACCCCAAAAAGCAACCTATTTACATTATCATTCCTTTGTAGTTGAAATCTAATTTTAAGACCATACAAAACTTTGTCATAATCACAAAATCCAAATATACCATTCAGAGGTACTGCTACGGTAAAACTATTCTCTGGTTTTGTGTCATCATTATACATTGCCTTCCTTTGACTATAACCAGGGTCTGTGTTTGTACCCGTTGACATATCAGGAATAAAACCTTCAACAGCTCCTTTACCCATTCTATCACCAAACGAATATAGGGTAAATTTCATCATTTCAGATGTAGCAGAGACATAATCAACCGCTTCAACCTCTTGTGTTCCAATATACAGGCGAACACTATCAAACATTTTCCAGAAGAAATCATTTACGAGTGTAGCATTAGTATTATTCGCAGCCTTAGTGAATTTAAATTTACACAGCAAGAAACTATCAGCTATATTCAAGTAAGTTTGTTGATTATTTATTTCAAAACTTTTTGTGCCGTTTGAATTCCAGTCTGTTCCTGTTATAGCATTTACCTTAAAATAGTCTTCCTTTTTTGTGGAGTTTGAAATGATAATTGTATCATCCAAATCATAGATACTATCAATCGCTTCCATACTTGTATTTATATAGTATTAAAATCGTTGAAACCCTGACCCAAGTATTTTAATGATTTTTTGTCGTTCTTGTGAAGATAGTTGAGTTTTACCTTTTTTTATTTCTTTGATTGCTTGTAATTTATGAGACTCCTTTTGAGCATCTTTTATACTCTTTATAGCACCCGCAACGGAGCCCCCGGCAGAAGCAGTTGAACCAATTAGGTCTTTATGTTTAAGGATGGTTGAACCAATACCCATTAGAGTATCAATTATCCCATCTCCTTTATTTCGAAATTGATGACCCACACCCCGTTGTCTCTTTGGTTTATAGTATCCTCTACCCACATACCTTGTATAGTATGGTGAATGGTACATGCCCTCCCCTGTAATTATTTTATATTTTCCCAACTCGTGTTTTCTCACAATAACCATTATTTATTTATTGAAAAACTTCACGTAGGTGAATTCTGATGGATATAATTTCATCATTAAAGGATATCATACGATTATCTTGGTCTGTTATCCTCAAATTTACTCTGTATATGGTTTTTCCTGACACAGGTAAATAGACAAGATTTTTTGGTTCCATATTAAATTTATAACCAATCGGGGTTGAGTATGCACTGAATGAAAATATTGTATTTGTTCTTATTCCATCGTTATAAGCACCATCAATCAAATCACAATGAATTAATACTGAATTTATACCGGAGGATATTTGGATAACATTATCACAGTAAAACGTCCCGTTAGTTTCAATCTTTTTTGAAGAGAAACCCAATCGCTCTCTGAACGAATTTTCAATCGTGAAATCAACTTTATAATTATTTTTAAGTTTAATAGTTGATTTTGAAGTGTGTTTTTGAATATCTATTACAATATTTTTTGGTTCATCACCTTTTTCTTTCATAAGGCGAGAGACTTCTGAAGATATTTGAGAAATCTCGTAAGCTCCAGGTGAAACGGTTATAGTTTTATATCCACTTCCTGGATTATAACTAAACTTGTTGTTTTTCTTTGTGATATTAAACAAGGTATTATAAGTTTCCATCGACAATAAAGATGCCTCATATGAGGTAAGGGGGTCAAGTTGTAGTGGGTAAGGGAATGAAGCTGTGTAATCGCTTGTTGTGAAATTAAAACTAAGAATTGTGCTTCTCATCTTATTTAATATCTAATAAAATATCTTTGTATTGACATTTATTAATTATTTTCATATTCATCAACTGATCTAAAATGGCTGAGGATTCATTAAAACAATTGTTGTTTCCAGCCTTCTTACTACCTAACAACAATAATAGCCTATTAACTAATTGTGATGGGTCATTTGGAAGAAAACTAACACCCGAACCAAGCTTACTTAAAGCATCAATAATATGTTTCTCCTTCTCATTCTTCTTACTTTTACCAGCAACAGAAACTCCATAATCAAGTTCATTTAGCAACTCAATATATACCCTATCTTCCTCTCTTTCCATATCAAGTGGTTCCTCAAAATATTTTGAACCGCTGAATCCGGGGTTTGTTAGAAGAAACATTAATCTTGGAGTTAATTTAACATTTGGTTGAGTAGAACTCAAGAACATCAATTCATCATTAAATATCAATACCTTTTCTTTCACAAGATGGAACACTGCTGGTTCTTCTGTTGGAATGAGACCTGCTCTGGTTTTTGAATCTGCCAAATATTCATTGTTTTGAAGAGCTTCCACTACATAATTAGGGGGTTGATTTACCTCCTCAAGTTTCTGAAATAATTCTTCATCATTATATTCTAATTTTCCAAGTTCTTGTTTTGTTATCTGACTAAAATCTTTGAGCATTTGAAGTTTTTTCGGAGTAAATTCTACCGTGGGAACTGTAGGGTGTTGAGTTTTTAAAAGCGGTTTAAAAAATTTCTCTTGTTTTCTTTCAAAGGCTTCTTCACCAGTTAGTTTCTGTCTCCGTTTCTTCTTTATCTCTTCCTGTTGCTTTACAACTTTTGAAACCAACTCTTGATGTTCTTTAAACTTTCTTACTCTTTCTTCGGTATTCATTTTCTGTATTTATTTATTGAAAAATATCATTTAATGAATTGTAAAGGTCAATGGGAAAATTTTACTTTTCTTTGTCATTATAGTAAATGTGTTGAAATAAAGCCTTTTCTTTACATATTTCATCAAATTCTTTATTGGTATTAATACGAGTTGTTATTTCTTCTTCACTAATACTTGTATCTCTGCTTTTCATACGTTTGCTTTGAGTCTCCTCATCGATATCAAAACCGAATGATAAAATCTTAACTCCATCACCACACAATTGTTTAATAATTTGTCTCATTCCTTCAGGATTAGTTTCTAAAATCCCAAGACCATTAGATTTTACTTTATTTAACTCACTCTTACAATGTGAATATTTTGTAGAACCAAGAGAGACCTCCTCAAATATTTGACCTTCGTTCCTCAATCGCATATGTTCCTCCATTGAAATGTAGTAATAATCTTTCCCTTCTACTTCTCCTGGTCGTTTTGCTCTGGTTGTAGTACTCACACAACGAATCATAGGGTGTTTTAAAAAAAAACTTACAATCTTTTCATTTTTACTATTCAAGAGTTTAGATTTATGAAAGTTCTTTCCTGAAGCAGATTTACCCACAAGATTAATAATAATAGTTATCATTTATATATGTAATTATGTTTAAAATAAAAATACATCCTTTAATATCTCATCTTGTTTCACAACAATATATTTATATTTTTCAATCGTGTGTTTCATATAATTTTCAAATTCTTTTTTACTACATAACGTAGAGCAATTATCTCTCCAAAAATTATTTACATCTATTGAATTTAACTTAAATAAAATAAAAGTATTGGCATTGTTTCTTATTGAGCGTCGAGGGAGTTGAAAATATGATTGACTAAGATATATACAATTACAAGAAGAATGTCTCCCTCTTGTATAGTAGCTATCCATTACTGTTTGGTTTCTCTCATTAACACAATCATCAAAGATGACGAGGTTCTTTTTTGATTTATCTAAATCTTGAGGTGAAGGTATATCATCCGTATTATCACTGAGAATACAAGTTATGGGTTTTGGTTTCGAATTTGATTTCTGTGTATCACAAAATAATTGTATTATATCTTCAATATTATAATCATTTAGTTTGTTTTGAAGTTTAAATAAACCGATAATGTCTTTCTTTTTAAGACCTGCATTAAAACCCTGTGAGAGTAGTTGATACTCGGGTTGAAAACTAGACTTTGTAAAAATTATTAAATTATCATAATCTAAAAAATTAGGACCAAGGAGCATCTTTAAAAGTAAACAGGTTTTTCCACATCCGCTTGAACCAACTATGAGACATCTCAATGAATTTGGAATGTTTTTATGGTTATTAAATTTTATCTTATTTTCCCAAATGGGTAAAAAATCATTCATTTATATATTTGGAAAACAAGTCATCTAACTTTTTTTGAGCTATTTTAGAAACTCTATATTTTATCCTGAGTTCGGGTTTAATTTCAAAATAATTCATTATTTTATTTATATAGTATCTTGTATTAACATTTCCATTAAAATTATTTTGAATAATAAATATCATTAAACCCTTATACATTTCCTCAATACAAATAGTCTCTTCCCTTGAAAGAAATGGTGTATTATCATCACAATACTTAACATTCATCTCTCTTATTAATCTTGTAAAGTAATTCATTTTTGGTTCTAATTTAAAAGAGTTATATATATTTTTATATTTTTTATTATCATTAATTAAAATTAAATCACAGAAAATACATTGTTTATATGAACCCTCATTATTAAGCCCCACTCTATCACAAGCCGGACAATTCTCTAATTTATCATATGGAGAGTCTGGAAATTCTAAATATCCTTCAGAACTTATCATATTTATATGGTAAATTTTTACTTAAACTAAACGCAAGTTTATTCATTAATAAATACAATGTTTCAAAGCACAAAAGACAAATTTCAATCAATCTCTACTTCCGTGAAAGATATAGAAAAATATGTCAAAGATGTTAAATTGAACCAAGATAAATATGGAAATTTTTGGGTAAAACCAGTTATGGAAAATAACATGAGCCCCTCTATTTCATTTAAAGGAAGAGCTCTAACTATACCTGGAAAGACATCCATTAAAGTAAATCTAACAAAAGTTTCTCCTCTACTCCTGGCAATTTATTCAAAGCTTGAAAAGGTGATTGACCACGATACTTTGAAAAAGAATGATAAGACCATCAACAATACTCGTGGAGAAATTTGTATTTACTTTAATAATCCAAAGGGTGTAGATCTAAGTAAAATGAATGATGTTAATATTTCTGGTGAAATGTCATTTCGTTCTATGATAGTTAGAGATTATTTAAAGATAACTTTTGATATTAAAAATGTAGAGATTGAATCCGTTAATGAAAGAAAGTATATTGGTATAGATGGAAAGGTTTTTTCTGCTAATTAAATATGAGTCATTACAGCAGTGAAGATTTTACTATTTCATTGAACTCAGACGATGGTGATGATAGTATTTCATTGAACACAGATGATAGTTATGATACTAACAGTTTGTGCTCAAATGATAGTTATGAGAGTAGCTTTATTGTTGACTCTGAGTATGATTCTGAGTATTCATGTGATAGTTATGACTTCGATGATTCTGAGTGAAAAAGTGTTTTAGTTTAAGCACAGCGATATATATAAAACGGAGCTGTAAAGCTCAAAAGTGTTTTATTTTAAGCACAGTGATATATATAAAACACCACGTTTTCTCACGCTATAAATATGGTTTATTGTGATACTTGCGAGAAGGAAGTAAAATATTATAAACAACATATTCTCACCGCAAAACGTACATACAACATTCTTAACAAACTTTCCCCTCTTCCACCTAAAACAAAACATTGTAAGGTCTGTAAAACAACCATCCTCAAGAAGGGGTTTAAAGCCCATCTTCAAACTAACAAACACTTGTCAAAATTGTTTACTATTAAAAATACTGATGGTGCTTTCAAAAGACATATCAGGATTCGAATCTTTAACTTCAAACCTCCCGAACCAAAGTCTATAGTTGATGCTGTAGAAATAGTCAAACCTGCTGTTCAAACATTGATTGAAAAAAACACTAAAAGAAATGAAACCACTTAAATTTTATATGGGGGTAAAATTAGAAATGACAAAGGATAAAGGAGTTATAGATACACCATACATGAGAACTGAGCCACACTTTATATCTTCATATCAAGATTTTAAAACATCAGGAGTCTATGATGAACTTATTAAACAAGAGCAAGATGTGGATAATTCAATCGTAGGAAGTGGATTCAATATAGGAAAAATTATTTACATAGAGATTCATATTCTTAAATCAGATCCTCTAAAAGCTTCTTCTTACATTGATTTACCCAGTGTTATCAAAAATAGAAAAGCAGTTATCAACATCAAAAATAAAGACAATAAATGTTTTCTCTGGTCTATTTTAGCACACTTACATCCTCCACATTTTCATGATGAAAGAGTATCTCATTATAAAAAATATGAGAATACATTAAATACGAAAGATCTAAAGTTTCCGATGACTTTAAATGATATTCCTAAATTTGAAAAGATGAATAATTTATCAGTTAATGTTTATGGTCGAACAGAAACAAACAACATTCAGGTTTTAAAGCTTTCTGACAATTGTAAACAAACTCATATTAATCTTCGATATTTTAATTCAGAGGAAAATTCACATTATACATACATCAAAGATATTACAAAATTAATAAAACCACAAGTATGTAAAAGAACAAATAAAATATATATTTGTATGCGTTGTCTTAACTTCTTCCATACACAAGAAAGATTAGATAAACATTCAAATTATTGTGGTGAACATAAATCAACGGTAATCAACATGCCTAAAAAAGACTCAAAGATCACATTCAAAGATGAAAAGAAAACAATAAAACATCCATTTGTTATATATGCTGATTTTGAAAGTATTTTAGAAAAAATTGATACTGCTTCTCCAGATCCAAAAGAATCATACACAAATAAATATCAAAAACATACTCCTTGTGGTTTTTGTTATTATATCAAATCATCCGTTGGTGATAAATATAACAAGTTATAGATGTATAGAGGCTCAAATACCCCAGAGGAGTTTGTGAAACGACTAGAAAAAGACTGTGTTCGATTAACCAAGATAATGAGAGAAACCAATAAACCAATGTCCTTAACAAGTAAAGAAAAAAGGGAATTTATAAAAAACAATGACTGTCATATTTGTGAGGAGAAAATTGGTAAAGGTCGAAAGGTTAGAGACCATTGTCATCTCACTGGTAAATATAGAGGTCCGGCTCATCAAAGTTGTAATATTAATTATCAACTCCCCTCTTTCATTCCTGTCTTTCTTCATAACAACGCTCATTATGATACACATCTATTTATCAAGGAACTCTCAAAGACTTCTGGAAGTATCTCAGCAATTCCAAACACAGATCAGAAATACATTTCATTCACAAAAACAATTCACACATCTCCTATTACTCATATCAGATTTATTGATACATTTAAATTCATGGCAAGTCCATTGGCTAACTTGGTTCAAAATCTAAAAGAGTTTCCATGTCTTTCAGAGTATTTTTTAGATAAAGATTTTCTAACACAAAAGGGAATTTACCCCTATGACTATATGGACTCATTTGAGAGATTCAATGAAACACAACTTCCTTTAAAAGAAAATTTCTATAACAAATTAAATAATAGTCATATATCTGATAAAGATTATGTACACGCACAAAATGTTTGGAAAAAATATAACATTAAGAATCTTGGTGAGTATCACGATTTGTACCTCAAAACTGATGTGCTTTTGTTGGCTGATGTGTTTGAGGCTTTCAGAACAATCTGTCATTCTGGATATGGATTGGATCCTGCTCACTATTACACTGCTCCTGGATTGGCTTGGAGCGCGATGTTAAAAATGACAAAACAAGATTTGGATTTGCTAACCGATGTTGATATGCTTTTGATGATTGAAAAGGCAAAGAGAGGAGGAATTTCACAAGTCTGTTCAAAGAGATATGCTAAAGCAAATAACAAGTACATTCCAAATTATGATCCATCGGTAGAGAGCTCCTACTTGATTTATTATGATGCGAACAACCTGTATGGCTGGGCAATGTCTCAGGCTCTTCCTTATGGAAAACTTAGATGGGTAAAGGAAAAAGATTACAAAAAGGTTTTACAAGATGTATGTATCTCTACACAAAAAGAATTGGATGATTCAAAGGTTGGTTATTATTTTGAGGTCGATTTGAAATATCCAGAGGAACTTCATAACCTACACAAAGATCTCCCATTTGCTTGTGAAAAGGAAAGTCCAAAGAAGGAGTGGTTAAGTGATTATCAACAATCATTTAATATAGGTGAATCAACAGAAAAATTACTTACTACATTATATAACAAGAAAAATTATGTTCTACACCAAAGAAATTTGCGACAATATTTATCAAAAGGTCTAAGAGTAGAGAAGATCCATAGGGTTCTAAAGTTCAATCAAAGTCATTGGTTGAAGGGGTACATTGATTTTAATACACAAAGAAGAACAGAGTCAAAAACAGATTTTGAGAAAGACTTTTATAAATTGATGAATAATGCGGTCTTTGGTAAGACCATGGAGAATGTGAGGAAAAGACAAAATATCAGACTATCAACATCTTGGGAACAAGCATCAAAATTAATTAATAGACCGAGTTTTACTAGAGCTGAGGTCTTTACTGAGAACTTTTGTGCGATCCATTTGATTAAAGAGAGTATTGAAATGAACAAACCTATTTATATTGGAACATCAATTCTTGATTTATCAAAGTCATTAATGTATGATTACTTTTATGATAACTTGAGGAAGAAATATCAAAATGATGTTAATCTACTTTATATGGATACAGATAGTTTTATTTTGCAAATTAATACTGATGATGTTTATTCAGACATGAAAAAGGACATTAATATCTATGACACTAGTAATTACAGTCCAGAGAGTGAGTTGTTCTCTTCTAAAAATAAAAAGGTGATTGGAAAGTTTAAGGATGAATTAGGAGGAAATGTCATGAGTGAATTTGTGGGATTGAGGTCTAAGGCTTATGCTTATAAATACATTGTGAATAACGTTGAAAAAACTGATAAGAAGTTAAAAGGCATAAAGAAAAATGTCATTAAAGAAACAATAAACTTTAAGGATTATTATAACTGTTTAACAACAAAGAAAGAAGAGTTTAGAAAGATTCATGGAATAAGAAGTTATAAACATAAATTATATTCAGAAGAGGTGAATAAGAAAGCATTGGGGGCTTTTGATGATAAGAGGTTTATTTTAGAAAACGGAATTGATAGTCTCCCTTATGGTTATATAAGTATATAAGTGATAAGTTAAAAAGGGGGGTTAGGGATTTTAACGGGCTACCGCCGCCTTTTTACTATTATATAAATGATCGAACCAAGTACCAACCAGACTAAAGAGTGGAGGTGTAATCAACCTTGGTATATAAATGGTAAACATAACGAATGTGAAAAATATCAAATAGGTATAATTGAAAAGACAACTGGTAAAAAAATTTACAAAACAAATAAGAGAATTAATTTAAATACCGGTGAATTGGGTAAAAAAGATGGAAATATTTTTGAGGGGACGGAAAACTTTGATGGTTGCCAGGAAAATATATACTTTAATTTTAAAATGGTATGTGGCACTGGAGGCGCTCAAACAAGAACATTGAGGGAGGTTTACCATTTTATCTTAGCTCAGTTAAAATATCTTGAGAAAGAACCAAACTCAAACATATTTTTTGTTAATGTATTAGACGGTGAGGAGAGTTGTAGGAGAATTAAATTATTTCCCACACATAAACAAATATTTGTAGGGTCGTTGTTTGAGTGGGCCAAAGATGATTCACCAGATGATATTAAGAGTAAAAGGTTAAAAGGTCCATAAGGTCAGAAGGATCACAGGTTCACACAGAAGGACCATTGTTTAAGTGGTCTAATGAATAAGGATAACATGTCAAAAGGTTAGAAGGTTCGTAAAGAACAGGGTGAGAGAAATAGAGGTGTTTAGGGGCAATGAGGGAGGGGAAAAATTAACATGTAAGTCAATGGGAAAATGAGAGTGTCCCAGAAGCAACATATATACACTACTGCTGGATCAAACATTGGGGGTACCACAGGAAACCAAGTGGAAATCAACAGGTACATCTCACAGAGCACAGAGTGACCACCGACAGAAAAATTTGCCTCTGCATAGGCCGCCCCAGACTCCCTTCAAAGGGTCCCAAAATTTGGGCTGGATTAAGCATAGGAGGTACCACATGAAACCAAGTTAACATGAACAATTACACTCTGCTAAGTATAAAAAAACCCATTGCTGGACAGATCGTCTGCTGTATAAGGCCTGCCAGACACCCCCAAAAGTTGACCCCGTGGACACTATGGTATGGTATAATTGCAAGTAAGTTTAAATAAACAGGTACATCTCACAGAGCACAGAATGTCCACTACCAGACAAATTTTCCTCTGCGTAGAGAGCACCAGACAATCTGAGTCTGCACTTCCAAAGAGGGCGCCACAGCCTTTGTAATGAAACATAGGTGGCAGCAGAGCTTTTAACATCTGCTTTGAGAGTCAACAATGGTCAAGGCCATGTCTTGTTGTTAAAGATAGAAGGATCTTCTTCGAGATGAATGTAAGTAAATTGAGGTTTATGAGCTTACATGTAAAATAGAATAATGGCATCATAGATTAGGCCTACTGTTAAAAAGTCATGGAAATGGCATGGAACTGTTTCTTGTGACTAAATGTATCTGATCAGATAATGAAAGCAGGTCTACTATATAATATAGGCCTAGGCTAGGCTATGCTCAGCTAGGCATGTGCACTGTTGCACAATTAGGCTACCTGATCGACATAGGTTGTTTAACTAGTCTTGGACAAAATATTCCAGGAACACAACACTCTTTTATTCTGCTTGCCAGCTGCAGCCATGCCAGGTCTTCATGCATTTATCAGCTCTGACTTCACCACTGCATTCTACAGGAAGGGTAAAAGGAAGCCTCTAGAAGTTCTAGAGAAAGACATAGAAGGACCACTCATCCAGTTCTTCGGCAGAGTAGCTTCTGAAGATCAACCAGACCAGAGTAGAGCAGAAGAGTTTGTTTGTTCCTTGTATGGCATGAAGGGTGAGGTGAAGGATGTCAATGAGGCCAGACGCGTAAAACTGTGTCAGATGACTGGGAAAATGGATAAGGTACTAGTATACCTATGCTATTTCTATTGTTTAAGTAGTCTTTCACAAAGAAATAATTTCATTGAGGGAAGGGGAATGAATCGACATAACTTCAGAAAACTAAACTAGTATATTATTGCATCACTAATTTGTTCTGGGGCTATATTTTAGCATTATGGTGAAATCCTCTTTCTATGCACCCGACAGCAGATATGCCCACAAAGGGAGCTTTTTGAAGAGAGTAAATTTTCAGAAAATAGCTAAGTGTTATCCAAGTGGTGACTTGAGGAAACACTGACTTTGAAAAACGAAAGGGCATCTTGAATACAAATAGTTCAGCATGAATTGAAATTGATTGTGGATAACTAAATTTGAATCCATACATATCTTGTTTCAGGAAAACCCGATGTCAAATGTGAAGAAGGTTGACTGCGCACTTCTTCCACCTTGTGCAAAGACTGTACACAACAAATTGCAACGGGCACACTTCATTAGCATCCTTTGGGGAAATGCTGACTCGGCACATCCAGGACATGGTTTGGATCCTGTGAACTACGGATGGAAGGAAAAGAACGGGTGCTATACCCCAGACTGGTTCTTGGGACCTGCCCTGCCAGATTATCTTTTCCAGGAAGGGGAACAAGAGGAGGACAGTATAGAGGATCTCGAGAGTGACCAACAAGATATTGCTAATGTGTCTGACGATGATTCAAATTCCAAAAATGCTTGGAGTGATGACTCGGAAAGTGAAACAGAGATCTAACCCTCTCAAGAATCATAAGGATTTTCTGATAGTGATCTACTCATTGGATGCATTAAGCATATATATTGTAAATTCTGTTGGATGTCATGTAAAATAGATTTCACGTGGTATGTTTAATCTAGCTCAAATTTTGGGACTCTTTTTTGGGGGGGTGGGGGGGGATCCGGCAGGCCTTATGTGGCAGACAATCGATAGATATATTGTACTTAATAGTAGATTGTAATTGATCATTTTAACTTGGTTGTATATTATGTGGTAGCTCCAATGTTTAATCCATCCATGTTTAATCCATGCACAAAAAAGGTGCAAAAACAGATCCTAGCAACTACAGACCAATCAGCCTTCTCCCAATTATCAGCAAAGTCATGGAATCCATCATTGCTTCTGATATGAAATATTTCCTCTTCTCCAATGGCTTGATTTCTGATCATCAATTTGGTTTCAGACCAGGTCACTCTACTCTGGACATGCTGCTTCTGCTGTCTCAACAATGGATGGAGGTCCTCAATGCCAAACAGGAAATTAGAGCTGTCTCCCTCGACATATCACGTGCCTTCGACACGGTCTGGCACCCCGCTCTGCTCACCAAACTCTCCTCCTTTGGTATCCATGGAAATCTCCACGCATGGCTGGCGGACTTCCTCTCTAGTCGTCGTCAACGTGTGGCCCTGAATGGGTTTCTCTCATCTCCTCTTCCTGTTCAGGCTGGAGTTCCCCAAGGCAGTGTTCTGGGCCCCGTGCTTTTTCTGGTCTTCATCAATGATCTCTCTGACTCTCTCGAAAATCCTCTCTATCTCTTTGCTGATGACTCCACTCTCTGCCGCTCCATTCCTCTTCCCTCAGATCGGCAGTCTGCTGCCTCCTCACTCTCTGAAGACCTGGACAAAATCACAGACTGGTCAAACAAGTGGAACATGTCTTTCAATCCTGACAAATCTCACACTCTTACTATGTCTCTCCGAAAAGATCGACTGGACAACCCTCCCATCTACTTTCTCAACAATCCTCTCCAAGAAGTTCTGTCGCTCAAGATTTTGGGTCTCACTATCTGCCATGATCTTTCTTGGGAAAACCACATTTCCAAGCTGGCCTCCAAAGCCTGTCGCCGACTGGGCATCCTCCGTCGTGCGAAGTCCTTCCTCGGCACACCTGAGCTCCTCACCACATACAAGGCTTTCATCCGCAGCTCAATGGAATACTGTTCTCCCCTATGGGCCGGTGCTCCTGCCTCACACCTAGCTCGGCTTCACGCTGTTGAAACCAAAGCTTTCAGAATTATTGGAATCTCCCGCGATGAAGCTATCTCTGAGGGCCTTTCACTCACTCACCGCAGGCAGGTAGGTGGTCTTTCTGTCTTCTACCGACTCCTCTCCGGCCTTGCACCCCCAGCTCTCTCTGTGCTCTGTCCCCCAAATATTCCTACAGGTCGCACAAGATCTGCCAGCAACCCTCTGATGGTTAAACTGCCGAAATCTCGGCTCTCCGCTCACCTTCACTCTTTCATTCCTCTTTTCTCCCGCCTCTGGAACAAACTCCCTCACTCCCTTCAATCCCACTCCTCCCTCCAGGTCTTTAAAACAGCTGTTCACCACCATCTCTTATCTTCCCCCATCCAAAACCTTGATCTTTTCTACCCCCGCTAATTCACCCCAGATCCACCTTGTTTGAAATTCCAACTTCTTTCCTGGAAGTCCTGGCAGTGTCCATATGTTTTATACCTCTCCCACTGTCCCCTTCCCACGCCCCCCCCCCCCAAAGCCCTCGCCCTCTCTCAGATCTCTCGATGTCTCCATGTCTCTCGGTCCCTGCTCTCAAATGTTGTGTTTGTGTCCTTCCCCCTCTCTCCCCATCTTGTCTACCGCTCCCTATGTTATATGTTTTATGTGTCGGTTTGTCTTTCTGTGTGATTAATGTTCGCTCTTTCACGAGCCTCGATATTGTATACAAAAAAAAAAAAAAAAAAAAAAAAAAAAAATCCCAAATTTGTGGACCTTTTTAGAGGCTCTCTTGCAGTGGTCATTTTGTGCTCTGTGAGATGTACCTGTTGATTTCCATTTGGTGTCATGTGGTACTTTTAATATATGTTCTAGGCCAACTAAACTCGACCAAAGTGTCCACGGGGTCAACTTTTTGGAGGTGTCTGGCGGGCCTTAAGCAGCAGACAATCTGTCGCGATGGGTGTTTTATACTTAGGAGAGTGTAGTTGTTCATTCCAACTTGGTTTCATGTGGTACCTCCTATGTTTAATCCAGCCCAAATTTTGGGACCCTTTGAGGGGGGTCTGGGGGGCATATGCAGAGGCAAATTTGTCTGGCAGTGGTCACTCTGTGCTCTGTGAGATGTACCTGTTGATTTCCACTTGGTTTCATGTGGTACTTTTGATATATGTTCTCGGCCAATTCTACCACAGTGCCCCCAGGGTCAACTTTTGGGGTGTGTCTGGCGGGCCTTATGCAGCAGACAATCTGCCTGGCGATGGGTTTTCTATACTTAGTCGGGTGCAATTGTTCATTTTAACTTGGTGTCATGTGGTACCTCCGATGTTTAATCCAGCCCAAATTTTGGGACCCTTTGAAGGGGCCTATGCAGAGGCAAATGTGTCTGCCGGTGGTCACTCTGTGCTCTGTGAGATGTACCTGTTGATTTCCACTTGGGTTCATGTGGTACCCCCAATGTTTTATCCAGCCCATTATTTGCCCCCCCCCCTCTTTGGGCCCCAGGGGCCCCACGCAGCAGGGGTCCACACCGGAAGACATCCATATCTGAATATGTTGGGTTACACAATAAATGTTTCTGAACTCGGATATTGGTACCTTGTTCGTTTGACCAAAATGCTCTGGGCTGCCGGCCTAATATCTATTTTTCACCTTCATTGAGTTTATTATCCCATTATTTACAGCTTAATCTCATGTGGGTTGGGGTTTCTCAGACGGATAGACATCTGCTCTATCATTTGCTTGGCATACAGATCTGGATGTTACAACAAGGTGAAGCTTGGATAAATTAATCTGCACAATATCCAAGTGAAAACCGTACAGGATGAGAACATTGGAATTTAAAAGTCGTCAAAGGAGACAGGAAATGAAGTCACTGTGGCGTCCATATCCACTGGCTCCTTAGCTCAGGGGTTAGAGCATTGGTCTTGTAAACCAGAGGTCATGAGTTCGAACCTCACAGGGGCCTTAACTTTTACAATACTGAAGCTAGGTCATGCTGAACACATTTATTAGAGTTCTATGAAGAACTTCCTGATTGGGTGGATGAGGGAATGGCATAGACACTCAGGAACGTTTAGATGCTTTCATACATTGGGCAAAAGATTGGCAGATTCCGCCTAACCTGAAGGAGAGTAAGGTGCTGGGGATGGGTAAGAATCATTGACATACAAAAATACGCAATAGGTTGTCTCTGTCTGTCCAACCGTGAAAATTTCGGTCGTTACTTTTCCAATCTCAACCACACTTGACAGGATGACTAAAGGTCACATGACGGAGTCTGTAGCGACTTAATTTGCTCCCCTCATTAAGGGGTTTTCCACCTTGGGCGAAATCAATGCTAAGGTGTATACCCATGTAAAGATAGCTCATAATGGCGTTTTTCCAAGCCCGCTTATAATAACAAAAGTAATAACAACACGATGGATAATCGCATAATCTTAATGTTATTACAAAACAATATTAATACTAGTAATATCCCCTCTCCCCAGGGGATTTTCCTCCTTCAACAAATGCCATGTTAACAAGTATAAATAGCATATCACCGCGTATGGTGGGGGCAACCCTGCAAGAAGTAAAAATATATTTATATATAAACCACAAACACATATTATTACCTTTTTAAACAGTCACTACTGCTGTTTAACATGAAACTTTAAAAAATCTGCAGGAATCCGACATCCTTGAGGCAATCTATGGTTATCGTGTCCACCACAGATACGAGCCTAGATCTAATGTAATCTATATACCCCAAATAATATAATAACATGCTGTACTTCCTGCCGCTCCTGTAGGGAGTAATTAAAGTACTAGTAATTAAATGACCTAGTAATTAAAATAGAGATTACATGATGCAATTTAAACATACCCAAGTTGTGTTTTAATTGGTACACCTGGAAGATCGATGCTATTAACCCTTAAATGCAGGCTAGGGTGATCCAATAATTTGAAGATTGGATTTTCATATCTTCACTAGCCTGCCCCTATTCCTATTGAAGAAAGTAGTTTGTGTTGAAAATTTGAGCTTGATTGGACAATATTTAGAGGTTGCTCAAAATGTTGACAAATTTTAATGAATAATAAGATACAGAATTTTTAGCATCATACATCAATTCATAGATAATTATCTATTTTCAATTACTCAAATTATTTATTATTGTTGGCTTGCACTTGTCTTCAATGGTTTGACCAAGAGATTGTGCAGAAGCACTGGCCACAAACATAGCACGCCGATCTGAGAGATTTACTCTGTCCAGAGTTGCCACTATTGCTGGAGTGATCATCTTGATGGGAGCCTTTTTCACCTGTTTGGCAGAAGATGGACTTTGGAGTTTGAATTCATTGTCCCCTGAATCGGAGCTTTCAATCTCAGACTCATCATCATCATCAACCACAGCCGATGTTGATGGAACAGATTGCAGTGCTGTTAGAGTCTCAGCAGCATGTTTCTTCTTTCTTTTATCTTCATTCTCAAGCCTGATATGCTTTCTGTTCTCCTTCACTGCCAGGGTGTTGTCCACAGATCCCATACGTGAACTTGAGGGATCCTCACGCTGCATGATAAGGAATGCTTTGTCTTCTTCATTCATCATTTTCTCAAGCGCATCATTTGGTGAGATATCAATGAGGGATTGAAGATCATCTTTGAACATCTGCTCCTTCACTGTATAGTTTTCGAATGTCTTGGTTCTATTTTTCTTTACCAGTTTGTAGGCATCACACAACTTCAAAAGTTGGCGCTCACAGGAATCTACTCTCTGCACTGGAATTCGTGCTTTCTCCCAGTATGCACACACAGCTTGTACACTATGTTTGGCACTTTCACGAACTGTATGGTGTTCTTGTATGTGATGGTACACCATTTTCTGCAATGTGTGTCCTTTGGTTGGTAGTCTCCCACATATTATTTCCTTTTCAGACTTGCCCAGCAACCAAACCGTGGAAGAGCTGCGAATTTCTGCCATCTGAAAAAAAACAGGATGAATAAAAAATGTTATTTTTTGAGCAACCTCTAAATAAGTTCTAATGGACCTCATATTTGGTCCATATGATCCTTATAAACATAGGAACAAGGGCAGCCTTGTGGAGCATGGATGATTAATAGTATTAAATATTACATATATCTGTGGACCAGCCTAATGCAGGCGTCAAAAATCCTACATAAACGCAGCCATTGGGCCTCGGAGGCCCAACGGATGTATTCGTGTGATGTTTTTTTCATTTTTAGATTTTTTTAGATTTTTTTTTCTTTCATATCCCTTTTCAATCCAAGTCGATGCAAAGCAATATATATATATAACATGGATATAACACAAGAAAAATTCTGAGGCACCTCTAATACCCCAGGCCTGCATTAGTGTTATTAATGAAGAATGAAGCTTTTCCCACGAACCTGAATGAAATTTTCATATTTTTGTCACTGAATTATTTGTAACCAAGTTATCGGAGCATATAATGAGGCTCATATCAAGAAAATAATGATATAACATAGTAGTACAATCAACATTTATGCGGGGCCTCGAAGGCCCCAGGCCTGCATTCGTGTCGGATTTTCTGGTTACAAGTGAAGAATGAAGATTTTCCCACGAACCTGAATGAATTTTTTTAATTTTTTATGTCACTGAATTTTATGTAACAACATGAAAGTCGGTGAAAATGAGGCTCATTCCCAAAAAAAAATTGTACTGCATAGTTTTTGCAAACAAAAAAACCTTGTGGGCCTCCGAGGCCCAATCACTGCATCCAAGGGTTAAATATATGCACCTCAGATATTATGGGCTGAGAGGATGGCTCAGAGGTATGTATACTCTTTTCCAAGCCATCTTCTCCAAATTCCTGCCCTAACCAGCAGGGGGCACTGCATGATCAGCACAGCTGCACGCTCAGCCAATGATGCTACCCCACAGCTTTGTGCTGCAGACGAACGAATAAGACCTCAGATGTTCGATTACATGCAGACGGTCTCATACAGAAGGCGAATTGAATGATCACCAAATGTCTTTCTTTGTCTTGAAGGTCGTATTTTGACCAAATGTCTTTCTTTGTAAACCTTTGTTAAACTTGCATTTACAACACAACTTTCTCCCATTTCTCCCTTTTAAGTCACGTGCTACCAATTACAGTTTAACAATATCTACAGATGGTTAATGTGATGTTATAGTGACGACACACTTTGTTGCATCATTTCAGTTGCTGTACTATTTAAAGAAAGTTCGTTTTTTAAACAACCTTGGAGAAACCGTGAGCTTTGATGAAAACGGAGATCCGCCAGCTATATATGAAATCATTAACTGGCAAATGGTGGGAGCTTCACTGAAGTTTTATGTTGTTGGCACCTTCAATTCATCTGCACCGAGAAATCGACATCTTACGCTGAAAACAAGTTCAATAAAATGGAATCGTGGCCTACGAGTGGTAAGTGACATGAGAACTATGGTAAATCATTGCAATATACATATATATATATATATATATATATATATATATATATACATATATATATATATATATATATATATATATATATATATATAATATATAATATATAATATATATAAAATTTTAATAAACAGGAAGCAAATTCCTGCGTCGGAATAGTATGAAAAAATTCTGACCCAAGCCGGGACTCAAACCCATGGACCTCATCACTTACGTGGTGACAGCCCACTGAGCTATTGAATCTCTGGGATCTCCTCAGAAATTTCTCACACTAACACTGCGAGTAAAATCGTAATCTTACTCTGAAAACAAGTTTAATAAAGCGGATTCGTGGCCTAAAGTGTGGCCTAAAGCCTCTCCTCAGTGAAAGACACATGAAAGCCCGCATGGAGTTTTCAAAAAAGCACCTAAAGGACTCTCAGACTATGAGAAAAAAGATTCTGTGGTCTGATGAAACCAAGATTGAACTGTTTTTTCTTCCGTCTGGCCACTCTGCCATAAAGCCCAGATCGGTGGCGTTGCAGTGATGGTTGTCCTTCTGGAAGTTTCTCCCATCTCCACACAGGATCTCTGGAGCTCAACCAGAGTGACCATCGGGTTCTTGGTCACCTCTATTACCAAGGCCCTTCTCTCCCGATTGCTCAGTTTGGCCGGGGGGCCAGCTCTAGGAAAAGTCCTGGTTGTTCCAAACTTCTTCCATTTAAGAATTATGGAGGCCACTGTGCTCTTTGGAACTTTCAATGCAGCAGAAATTTTTTTGTCGGCTTCCCCAGATCTGTGCCTCGACACAATGCTGTCTCTGAACTCTGCAGGCAGTTCCTTCGACCTCATGGCTTGGTTTTTGTTATGATATGCATTGTCAGCTGTGAGACCTTATATACAGTCACGTGAAAAAGTAAGTACACCCCATGTAAAGTTTTGACTTTTTTAACATATTTCAACATACAGCTATTTGATCTTCATTTCAACAATATTGAGAGATAAAGGTGATATAATATAACAAATATCATGAAACATTTACATTTTGTCACCCATTATATAATTTAAATAAACATAAATGCAAATTTCGCATGTGGAAAAAGTAAGTACACCCTTGGCTCTAATAGGTGGTATTGCCCCCATTGGCAGAAACAACCTCAAGTAGGCGTTTCTTATAACTGTCTACCAGTCTCTGACTTCGACTGGGAGAAATTTTTGCCCACTCCTCCATGCAGAATTATTAACGCACAGGTTGTAAACCTGGTGCGTTATAGCGTTTGCCTGGGAATTTCTGTCTCTCCAAAAGTGAAGCTCCAACAGTGTAGACGTTTCTGTCGCTCAGATGTGTAGACAGTTTCTGTCGCTCAGATGTGTAAACATGACGTCATCAAATCTATATTTAGGCTAACCATGGGCTACCCCTTTGGCTGGTACGCGGCCGCTCGCTAGTACATAATATAGGATATATTTGTTATATGTTATGTTATAGGATATATAGGATATATGTTATATGATATAGGATATATATAGGATAGGTTATAGGATATATATGTTATAGGATAGGAATATAGGACCCAAATGACCCAGAGGACCCAAATGACCCAGAGGACCCAAATGACCCAGAGGACCCAAATGACCCAGAGGACCCAAATGACCCAGAGGACCCAAATGACCCAAATGACCCAAATGACCCAGAGGACCCAAATGACCCAAATGACCCAGAGGACCCAAATGACCCAGAGGACCCAAATGACCCAGAGGACCCAAATGACCCAGAGGACCCAGAGGCCATTTTTTGTACATTTAATAAATTTTTAAGATTACAAAACTATTTGTTTTGTATTTATGGATGTTTAAATCAAAAGAAAAGTACATAATGTGAATACTAGTAGCAATTTTACAAAAACCATGGCATAATTTCAAATCTTGACCCGAGATGATAATTATGCTACATCATAATTTCCATGTGCCAACCTGGGCGGAATCCAAGTGGATTCACTTGTTTTAGCTGTGCGATGTTTGAGGGGTTTCTTGCAGGCACAGGTCGTTTCAAATGTCCCCACAACATCTCGAAGGGATTTAGATCCGGGCTTTGACTTGGCCATTCCAGAACCCTCCATTTCTTTCTATTCAGCCATTCCTTGGTGGATTTACTGGTATGTTTAGGGTCATTGTCATGTTGCATGGTCCACCTTCGGTTGAGTTTCAACTTTCCGACAGTTGTTGAAACGGATGGCCTCACATTATCCTCAAGCACCCTCTGGTACAATGAAGAATTCATAGTGGATTCTATGATGGTGAGCTGCCCAGGCCCTGATGCAGCAAAGCTGCCCCAAACCACAACATTTCCCCCATCATGCTTTACAGTTGGTATCAGGTTCTTGTGGTCAAATGCTGTGGTCATCGAGACATTCTGGAGGGAATTATAAAAACAGATCCAGGTGCACAGGAGCAGTGGCGTATCGAGGAAAAATGACGCTTGGGGTGAGATGTCAAATTGCCGCTCCTCGTAACTTTCCATAAGCTTGAATGGTGTGTGTGTGTTTGTGCGTGTGTGTGTCCCCGTGAGTGTGTGCGTCCCCGTGAGTGTGTGTGTCCGTGTGTGTATGTGTGTGTGTCCCGTGTGTGTGTGTCCCGTGAGTGTGTGTGTGTGTGTCCTGTGAGTGTGTGTGTGTGTTCCCATGTGTGTGTGTCCGTGTGTGTCCCTGTGTGTGTGTGTGTGTGTGCGTGCGTGTGTGCGTGTGTGTGTGTGTGTCCGTGTCCGTGTCCGTGTCCGTGTCTGGGATGGAACCTTTTTTCTCCCGCCAGGGAGTAATGCATTCGATCATGTCTGTCCGTGTGTTCGTGTGTTCGTGTGTTTGTGAACAAGATATCTGGAAAAGTTATGAACGGATTTGGATGAAAGTTGGTGGGATGATTGCCCTTGCGATAAGGAAGAATTGATTAGTTTTTGGTGAAGCTCAGGATATTTTTCCAGATCCAGGAATATTTTGGGGAAATTTTTTTGGGAAAGATTTTTCTGTTTTACTGCATTAAAGCTTTTATTCTTATTCTTAAATGATGTTTTTCTCCTTTAATTCCTAGATATATCAAAATTAATTCTCTGACAGTTGGGGCTTACTTTCTTTTTCATTTATTGTTTTGGGGAGAGGGGATGTTAAACAAAACGTATTGTTGCGGTTTTGAGTTTGTAAAGTGAGTCTAATAAAGGTTAAAATGTGCCCCCCATCGTTAGTCACACAAGAAAAATGTAGCCTCGCGATAGTATAGTTATGTCTTAGTATTTGTGAGCTTAGTTCTTTTCCATTGTTAGTTCTGCGTTGAAATAGTGTCAGGAGAATAGGCCCTACTGCCACTGATTATCCAACGTCTGTAGCCTCAATTTATTTTGCGCTAACGTTGGTTCATTTTGGGCGAGTTAACACGAGGCAGGCTAGGAGGACCGGGGCGGAGCTGAGGGCGGAGCAGCAGAAGCGCTGAAGGTAAGCACGAGCCACCAATCAGGGCTCAGAGGTGGTGACGGCGGTGTTGCATCACAGTGCGTGGTGAGAAGGGTCGAGAGTGTTCCAGGAGGTTCGGGGGGGCACAGCTATAAAACCCGCTGCGCAAAGCCCTTGAGAAGACTAGCACGGGAGGACTGCTGCCTAAAGGACTTGCATGAAAGGACTGGCGTGCCCACGGCAGTAGAAAGAGGACTTGCACGAAAGGACTGCTGCCTAAAGGACTGGCACGCACACGGCAGTAGAAAGAGGACTTGCACGAAAGGACTAGTGGTGAAGGACTTGCACAAGGACTCACGCGGGAAAGCTGTTGAACAGAGGACTCGCAAGTGGAGAGCGTCAAAGAACTCGCGCGCACCAACCAGCTCAGAGGATCGGGGAAGAGGAGTTGGCAACGTTCGAGAGCTGTACAGACACACGGGCACAGCCAGATGCACATGCACCGATATACAGCGCATTAAGTCGCGCGAGTGAGAACGGCTGAGTAATCGCCAGCCACGCTAAAAGTCCCGCCCTTTGCCGTTCCACCTCGTCATCTGCCTTGTTCGGGAGACGCGCTACGGGTTCCTGCCATCACCTGCTACCATCTTCACGGGACGTGCCGGGACCGTGGAGAGCCGGACGGAGGCCATCTCTGGACGACCACGTCGAAGCGTTGGCTGACCATCTACCCATCTGCAATTCCTTGTGTGAGTGAGACAGGCCCGTTGTCTGGGACTTTAAGATAAGATTGTCTAAGGCTGCTCTGTGTCTCTGTGTCCCCGATCATTGTGCATATGTGTGGGAATAATTAAACCTGTGTTCTTCCTTTCTTCCATTCGACCGTTCCTGTGGTTTATTCATTGGCTAAGCGTGGTACGGGTAGAACCGCTCAAATCGGGTCCCACTAATTAAAACTGCACGGACCACATGGTACTCAATCCGCTCGGCGTACTCAAACCACACGTGGTTCATGCGAGGCTTGCCTCCTCGCTTCCGTGGCAGCGCGGGGAATTAGGTACGAGCGAGAAGTGATCCCGAGACCCTACTCCACGTTTGTCCGGAAGGGATGTATCAAGCCTCGGTTCCGCCAAGCCCAGCAAAGACAAGGGGATTAATCCCCCCTTGGTAAGGGGAAGAAGGGTGGCATAGAACCGCAACAATTGGTGTCACGAGTGGGATTTGGAACCTGGGGCAAAATTTTTAGACAAAATTTTGGACACCAATTTTACATATTGGCAGTAACAGTTGGTGTCCGGGAGTGGAATTTGGAACCCTA
The DNA here is from genome assembly GCF_964187855.1 of Myxine glutinosa. NCBI lineage: Eukaryota > Metazoa > Chordata > Myxini > Myxiniformes > Myxinidae > Myxine > Myxine glutinosa. Next base: position 202,336,429 of record NC_136263.1, on the reverse strand, counting down.
ACTAATTTTTTTTGGACGAATTCAGCCCAAAATCACGAGCGACCGAAATTTCGTTTTAAAATTCAAAATTTTAAATTCGTGCCATGACTAGCCAAAGCGTCGAATGCCGGTGGGGGTAGAGGATGAGGTAGATGAGGAGGAATTAATGACCCAGGACCCACGGGAAGAATTGGGAGAAGAGGAGGACATTGATGAGGGGCCGGCAGCAGGGGTAGAAAATGGCGGCACCTCGCACGTGGCGGCGAGAGCCGAGCCCGCGGTGCCAGCGGTTTCTTACCTGTCTTCACTCATGATGCAATTCATGGCAGAAATGAAGGAAATGAAGGCAAAAATGGACACCCAAGGTGACAAAGCCACCAAAGAAATGAAAGAAATGGGGGACAAATCAAAAAGGGAAATAATTGACGCCCAAAAGAATGACATAAATAAAATAAATGGGAAAATGGACACCCAAGAGAATAACTTGAAGGAAATGAGGGAAGAAGCAAGATGCGATATGAAAAAATTGGAACACAAAATGGGTGGTCAATTGAAGGAAATGGGGGACAAATCCACCCGGGAATTGGAAAAAATGAGAGTGGCATCAAAGAAAGAAATAAAAGAGATGGGGGAGGACATAAAGGCGTAAGCTGGGCGAGGAGGTCGCATTGGTACACGACGAGGTAACGCGGTGCGAGGAGCACATGGAGAGCAGGGTAGAGCAGAGCGCGGCTAAATTGTCTGAGGGAATAGAAATCGGGAATCGGGGTGTAAAAGAGCTGATGGCCGCCGAATTGGAAAATAAAATTTGTTGCGCGCTGGCGGTTGTCGAGCTAGAAAAAGAAATAATTCAAATTGAAAAAGAAATGATTGGGGCCGAAGAGACAGCAGAGATAGAATCGGGAAATGAATCGTGGGAGGAAAAATGGAATTCCGCGCAAAGTCTGTGTTTGCATCGTGATGTCGGGCTTGCTAACCCCAATAAAAGTTTGCAGGTGGTGTTGCCGGAGAAAAATGTCCCTAAGGTGAGCGGGAATGTGTTTGGCGGGAAAAGATTTTTGGCACGCTTGGGATCGAGACGAAACCCGGGCGGTCGTGGAAGGTCCATTATACAGTGTACGAGGGTGAATGGCGCGCGTGTGCAAAAGAAGTGTGCAACGGAGCGCGAGTGTATGACGGAATGTGCACGAGAAGGGTGTATGGAAAAAGAGTGTGCGATGGCCGAGGAGAGTGAGAGAGAATGCACACCAGCGCATGTTGTAGAGAGTGTGCAGGAGTGCACACCAGAGCGTGTTATTGGGTGTGTACCAGGAGAGTGCACACCCGTGGACGTTACGGAGTACATAACGAGAGCGTGTGTAACGGTGTGCATGAGTGGTGTAGTGAAATCGTATTCGTACTAATGCTGAACCCAGGTGATGATCATTGCTCGCTGACACCGCTAGGGGCACGGCTATAAGACCCCCTGCGGTCGGTGCTCATGGGGACTTCTCCTGTGACATGTTACATCTAGTGGACTCGCTAACGGTACGCCTGCATAGAATATTAAGCTTGCTTGCATTGAATGTTATGGATGGACCCATGTGATGCCAAACCTTATTCCTATTGCATTTCCTGTATTACAGAATGATGTCATGGTCTTAATGGAATTAAACCACCAGATGGACTAAAGTTGTGGACCCGACTGGTTTTTCACAACAAGTGGTATGAGTGCGCCAGGGTGTGCGCGAGGGTATGTGATAATGGAGTGTGTGAATGGCATGAGTGCGCCTGGGTGGTGTGCACCTGAGTGTGTAAGGGAAGAGTGTGCACAGGAGAGTGCTGTAACAAAATGAAGGGAGTGTATGGGAGGTGCAGGGACGCCTCGGTGTGCGAGTGTGGAATGGGTCGCGAGTGGCGAGAACGCGGCTCAAGCATCGACGCAGACCGGGGTAGCGTTTAGCACGACGAATAGCCGACGTGAGCCCTCGGTGAGTTGTTTGCAGCGGGGACCGGCAGGGATCGATGCCGCGGCGGTTTCACAAGGACTGCCGTGCACGGTTCGTGCCGGCCCCCACCCTGTATGTTGGTGCCGCGCCGTGGCGGCGATCGGCAAGGTTCAAGGGGACGTAGGAGAGTTCGGAGCTACGCCCCCTGGTGGCTGCGGTGCTCCGACCATGGGCGGTTGGGCCATCGTGTGTGGGACCGCAAGGCCCCGCGCAGAGATGGAGCTGTGAACCTCGGCCCTTCAATGCCTCCTCCCCTGAATTGAAAATGCCGGACGGACCCAACCAACAGTAGACAAACCATCTGCATGGATCGCTCGGCCTCTCAAGGTCGAGCCGTAATGGCGATGTATTTCCGCATGAAGAGGCTCGAGTATAGTGGACGAATAGCAGTAGTGTTGGGGAATGGTACCCTGCGTGGGGGGAATGGTAGTTGTACCATTCCTCACATCCGGGCTCATGAGGATTAGATTAGGGGGATGGCAGTGACATGCACATGGGGGGCCAGCGATGGTTACCTCCATGGGGCACGGAAGCTAGCCGAGGGCGGGCTAGGATAATTGATAGGGAATTTAGCTGACTTTAGAAGACAAGATTTAAGTAATGACATTTGTATTTTCGAGGGGACGTAGAGAGATTAGATGGTTCATAATGACAAAGGGTGTGCTTAGTTTAATGGGATGACGGGGAAGCACGAGTCTTAGGGGAAAAGCAGCTAGCTAGATGATGCTGTGTGTGTGAGGAGTTGTATGGGAGACAAAAGCAATTGTGTTTGAGGTGTGCGAGGAAAGTAGTGTGTGAGCACAAAAGGCCTGCGAGAGTAGTGGTGTGTGAAAGAAATGGTGTGGAATAAAAGGTGTGGAAGGAATGGTGCAAAGGAGTGAATGGGGGAGATGGACCCATTCACGGACACCCGGGGTGGGTAGTTTAAAGCCAGGTAGAGGGCTCAGGTAAATTGTTTGGATATTGACACCTGTGGTGCTAGAAGTGGCAAGTAGTGCTTTGGTTGGGTGCATGAGTCAGTGAAATGGCTGGGCGTGTGGCTTAATTGGTGCGTATGGTTATTGGAGCACTCCGTCACTGGTAGTTTGTCAGCCAGGTAAGGCCGCAGGTAGCCTCTGGGAGCCAGTTAAGGTAGTCGTGAGTTGTTCAGTGGGGCCCGAGGATCCAAGGGAAGGACCCGGGTAGCCCAATGCCAGAGAGGGCATTAGAGGGGTAAAGAGCCAGAAGGGGCCTTCCCCAGTTAGGTAGTAGCAGGAGCAGGTAAGCTCGGGTGGCGACTTCAGTGGTGTAGGTGCGCAGGTAGGTAGACCTGCTAGTGGAGCCACACGACCCAGCCCCGAAATTGTGCAAGGGCACAGTATGAAAATTCAGTGGGAGTGAGAACCAAATTTTGGAAGGCACCATGTGGTCAATGGGAATCCGGTTTTTAGAACCACATAGTTTAAAGATGGCCGTTTGGGAGGGCATGACCCCGGGTAGTTTAAGAGTTAATATCAGTAGAGTAGTTAGGATGAGAGAAGTCCCCTTCGCGCCATCCACATCCATGCACCGAGGAGAATGAAGCTCCACATCAAGACCAAGTGCAATATTTGAGTGTAAGACGCATTATGACGTAATGGGACATTGTGTTTGTTCCATTCCTTCCTTCCAGGGAGGGATTGGGAGACAAATTTGGAGTAGAGGGGGATATGGGAGACAAGACCTAGAGACGGATTTGAATTTGTGAATACCAGGAATGGCAAGGGTAGTGTAAGCTGACATTGGGGGGTACGAACGGTTAGGGACGAGCTTGCTCTGCTCGCTCTTCCACGCCCCTGCGCTGCATTACCTTGTTTGACTGTGTACTTTTGTGCCCTTTCCACTTTGCTGGTGGTGCTGTGTCTCTCCCCCCACCCCAGGACCATTTTGGAGGTGGAACTTGCAGCTGCACATTGCTACACCTGTGCAGCACCCCTGCTGCACTTTTGCTTTACATGTGCAGCTGAACTGCACAGCACTTTGCTGCCATATCCTTTTTGTTTGTTATAACTTTGCTGCACATGTGCAGCACCCTGCCTCCGCAGACACTTTGCTGCACATTATCACATTACACTTATGGACCACAAGTTTTGTGGCCTTACACTTTTGCTGTACAGCACTTTGCTGCAAACTCACCTTGCATCTTCAGACCACTTGTTTTGAGGGGCATCAATGTCACACAGTTGGACCACATAGGATTGGCCCTGCTGGCAAATAAACGAACACACTTGTTGTGCATTTTTTTTAATTTTTGTGTGCTAGGGCCGAGAAGATTGTAAGTTTATTAAGCCCCGAAGAGCTGGAATGGCCTGTATGCCGGTCCGGGGGCTTGCCGGTTCGATATGTGCACACAGAAGATAGAAGATGCCAGACACCAACAGCTCCCGGTGTGTACCCCGGTTTAGAATAGGTACACCGTATCCCTGCGCATCGTAAGAGGTGACTAAGGGTTGGCGCCAGGAAGGGCATCCGGCAATAAAAACATTGCCTCAAACAGGGAACCATGATTGTCATGGGACCCGCAAGGCTAACCCCCGCTCTAGCGGGGAAAATGGCCTTAAAACGATCATTCATTCATTCATTCAGACACCAACAGCAAATGCAATGTGATTTTGGAATGTGTATTTGTGCTTTGCTGTGCTTTCTCTTCCCCTCCAATCTTCTTTCCAAAAAGGACAGGTCCTGGGTCATAGAACTGTAAATAAGGTTAAGTTTTGTGCTTGCATATAAAAATGCTGCCCACTGTCTTTATGTTTAGTTTGGAAACAATTCCGCAATTCGGTTAATTGTGGGTGTGAGTCTGTTAGTCAATTACTCAACGCAGTAGATGGGACATATTTAGTGTTGTAAAACTGTCGCATACACGGGTTAGAGTAAATGTTAGGGGGAACCACATCTAAATGTCACACATAATTAAAAGTTAGTCCCAGATCTTTCTCAAAACCGGTCGTTCCAGTTTTTGTAGGTTCGACTCAGGGATGAGTCTGACGAGGGAGGGGGGCAGTGTTGCGGTTTTGAGTTTGTAAAGAGAGTCTAATAAAGGTTAAAATTTGCCCCCCATAGTTAGTCACACAAGCAACATGTAGCCTCGCGATCGTATAGGTTATGTCTTAGTATTTGTGAGCTTAGTTCCTTTCCATTGTTAGTTCTGCATTGAAGTAGAGTCAGGAGAATAGGCCCTACTGCCACTGATTATCCAATGTCCGTAGCCTCAATCTCTTTTGCGCTAACGTTGGTTCATTTTGGGCAAGTTAACACGAGGCAGGCTAGGAGGACCGGGGCAGAGCAGCAGAAGCGCTGATGGTAAGCACGAGCCGCCAATCAGGGCTCAGAGGTGGTGACGGCGGCGTTGCATCACAGCGCGTGGTGAGAAGGGTCGAGAGTGTTCCAGAAGGTTCGCGGGCATAGCTATAAAACCCGCTGCACAAAGCCCTCGAGAGGACTAGCGCGGGAGGACTGCTGCCTAAAGGACTTGCATGAAAGGACTGGCATGAAAGGACTGGCATGCCCACGGCAGTAGAAAGAGGACTTGCATGAAAGGACTGCTGCCTAAAGGACTGGCGTGCACACGGCAGTAGAAAGAGGACTTGCATGAAAGTACTAGTGGTGAAGGACTTGCACAAGGACTCGTGCGGGAAAGCTGTTGAACAGAGGACTCACAAGTGTAGAGCGTCAAAGAACTCGCACGCACTAACCAGCTCAGAGGATCGAGGAAGAGAAGTTGGCAGCATCCGAGAACTGTACAGACACGCGGGCGCAGCCAGACGCGCATGAACCGATATACAGCACATTAAGTCGTGCGAGTGAGAACGGCTGAGTAATCGCCAGCCAAGCTAAATGTCCCGCCCTTTGCCGTCCCACCTCGCCATCTGCCTTGTTCGGGAGAGGCGCTATGGGTTCCTGCCATCGCCTGCTACCATCTTCTCGGGACGTGCCGGGACCGTGGAGAGCCGAACGGAGGCCGTCTCTGGATGACCACGTCGACGCGTTGGCTGATCATCTACCCATCTGTAATTCCTTGTGTGAGTGAGACGGGCCTGTTGTCTGGGCTTAAGATAAGATTGTCTCAGGCTGCTCTGTGTCTCTGCATCCCCGATCATTGTACATATGTGTGGGAATAATTAAACCTGTGTTCTTCCTTTCTTCCATTCGACCTTTCCTGTGGTTTATTCATTGGCTAAGCGTGGTACGGGTAGAACCGCTTAAATCGGGTTCCACTAATTAAAACTGCACGGATCACGTGGTACCCAATCCGCTCGGCATACTCAAACCACACATGGTTCGTGCGAGGCTTGCTTCCTCGCTTCCGTGGCAGCACGGGGAATTAGGTACGAGCGAGAAGTGGTCCCGAGACTCTACTCCGCGTTTGTCCGGAAGGGACGTATCAAGCCTTGGTTTCGCCAAGCCCAGCAAAGACAAGGGGATTAATCCCCCCTTGGTAATGGGAAGAAGGGCGGCTTAGAACCGTAACAGTATTATTCCAACTAAACCCACGGCGGGAGTATATGCTCTACTGAGTGGCGTTCTAGTTACCATTTGAGTTTTATCATCAAATTTTCCCCAAAGCTTTATTATGAGAAGATGGAGAAGGCAAATTAATAATTTTGTCAAAAGGTCAAAAGTCAGAGTTAAATAAAATCATCAATTTTCATGTGATTGATGTGAATTTTTTATAATTTGCATATTGGGTCAATTAATTTGTTCACCAATCAAAAGCTAGAAGCAGATTGTTTTTTTAGCTCTAAAGCTCAAAGGTCAAGGCTGCATAAATCATCAATTTATTTATTTTTAACCATTTTCGTTATTTTGAGCCAATTGAAGAAGAAGAAGAAGATGTCGAGATACAAACGGACGAGGACAGGCTTTGCATTTTCAGATGCTTTCTGATTTAGCAGTTGCAACTGGTCCCACCTCCACCACCCCCTCCCCCTGCCCCCACACCACCCATTTATTTCATTTCCGCACACGGTTAAAAACCACAATGCGAAAAGCTCCACAAACTCTTAATCCTAACCAATCTTTAAAATTCCAACTTCAGAATTGACTCTCACAGTTACAGCTGTCCCGACTACTAAAAAAGTGTTCTTTGCTAAAAACGTTTCATTCAAAAACGCATGTCCGAGCAGTTCCCCTGGAAGTAAGAATTAAGTTAAAAACAATTAAGTTAAATTAAAAAAAAACACCAGAACGACAATCACAGCCTCGCTTAAATAAATGCATACATACACTTAGTTATATAATTTTTAATTATATAATTTTTTAAATCGATTTTAATCGATTTTTTTAATCGATATTTTAATTTTATCGATTTAATTTAAATTTTGTCAGATTTCACTCCAGATTTGGAGTTATTTAGTCTACAGCATCCAATTCTCATATCAGAATCCAGATTTTGGTGATACGCTTCAATTATTGGATCCGAACATCCGGGTACTTTTACCGGAAGCGACCGGTCTATAATCCACTGGGTGAAAACAACTGCGTAGTAACACATAGCAACGAAGGCGTTCAGTGTTAGGAAGTGTCGCGTGCCGTGCCGTGCCATAGCTTTCTTTCTTGTGTTGTCTAATACAAACCACGAAAAATGCCGAAAAGTTGCTGTGCTGTTGGTTGCCACAATCTTAATATGATGGTGAGGAAATCACTGTCATTTTGCATATTTCCCGATCGTGTGAAATGCCGCGAAAGATGGGGGAAATCAAATAGGTTAACGCCGTCGGTAGGAAAAATCCAGACACCAACAAGCGGTGGGAGCCTTCATCAAAATACACCTGCGTTTGTTCTGAACATTTCATTTCGGGTATGAATCCATGAGAGTCTGATCATTATTTGCCATGTTCACAGATTAAATAAAATATGAAATTCCGCCAGAAATATCCGAAATGACATCAGAAACTCAAGTGCATATTCATGACCGACGTGGTGGGACTGACCTCTACCTCCCCTCGACTTCTCAACACAGATGGACAAATTACCCCAACTACTGTCTCAGATTCCCCTCTACCTCTCAACACTGACGGGCAAACTATCCCAACCCATACCCACAGCACGGAGTTTCTCCTCGTACCGCTCACGAGCGACAGTATCCAATTCGTCTGCATAATTATATGCCATAATATGCGGTTACAAACTTTGTTGGTCCCAGAATGTTACACTCTTGATTAAAATATACAATGTATAAGCAACAAGCGATCAAAACACACGAAACAGAAGCTAAAAACCGAGGTGAACCAACTGCAACGCTGACGCAATCAATACAGCGGAGAGTTTTGTTTTCACCCACACCGAGCGATACGAGGTTGTATCCAGGGCCAATGCCAGGAAGTGACGTCAAGTCAGATCCAAGAATTATGTAATGATAATTATCGATCGTCTTTCCAAGGCAAGGCACTTTTGAGTAGGCCAAACAAAATGGCGTGTTAAGAACTCAGTGAGGTTCAGTGGGATGACCAAGATGGCGGGCCGCCATATTGGTACACCACAATATCGGGTTTCCGGATTCGCGGAAGGTTTGTACGGAGTCAATTTCAAAATCATAATTTTATTTAGGAATTTTTGAAACCTCCTACCGACCTTAGAACATCTGCTGGGACCCCAAGACGTTCCACAGGAGGTTTGTCGTAGATATATGTATCTGGCTTTGCAGGCGACTGGCTTTGCAGGCCAGATTTGAAATGTGGTTTTCCCAGGAAAGATGATTGCAGACCCAAAAGACCCAAAAGCTTGAGTGACAAAACTTCTTGCAGAGGATTATTCAGAAAGTGGATGGGAGGGTTGTCCAGTCATTCCTTTCGGAGAGACATCGTAAGAGTGTGAGATTTGTCAGGATTGAAAGACATGTTCCACTTGTTTGCCCAGTCTGTGATTTCGTCCAGGTCTGCAGAGAGTGAGGAGGCTGCAGACTGCCGATCTGAAGGATGAGGAATGGAGCGGCAGAGAGTGGAGTCATCAGCAAAGAGATAGAGAGGATTTTCCAGAGAGTTGGAGAGATCATTGATGAAGACCAGAAAAAGCATAGGGCCCAGAACACTACCTTGGGGAACTCCAGCCTGAACAGGAAGAGGAGATGAGAGAAACCCATTCAGGGTCGCACGTTGACTACGACTAGAGAGGAAGTCCGCAAGCCATGCGTGGAGGTTTCCCACTGGATACAAAAGGAGGAGAGTTTGGTGAGCAGAGCAGGATGCCAGACCGTATTGAAGGCACGTGATATGTCAAGGGAGACAGCTCTAATTTCCTGTTTGACATTGAGGACCTCCATCCATTGTTGAGACAGCAGAAGCAGCATGTCCAGAGTAGAGTGACCTGGTCTGAAACCAAATTGATGATCAGAGATCAAGCCATTGGAGAAGAGGAAAGATTTCATATCCGAAGCAAAGATGGATTCCATGACTTTGCTGATAATTGGGAGAAGGCTCCCAATGATTGCCGAGAAAATGAATTAAAAAAAAGGCAGAGATGGCACACGTACGGCACACAGCACACGTACGGCACACGTACGCACCCCATTGCTTAACCCCGCTTTTCGCTTTTTTTCTTTTTCTTTTGTATACAAGATCGAAGCTCGTGTAAGAGCTAACATTAATCACAACAAAACAAATGGCCACATAAAACATACAATAAAGGGAGCGGGAGACAAGATGGGGAGAGAGGGGGAAGCACACAAGTACAACATTTGAGAGCAGGGACATTGGGAGATTTGTTTGAGGAAGAGGGCTTGGCGGGAGGAGCCATGGGAAGGGGGTTGGGAGAGGTAAAAAAAACAAAAAAACACATGGACACAGCTAGGACTTCCATGAAAGAAGTTGGTATTTCAGAAAAGTGGATCTGGGGTGAATTAACGGGGGTAGAAAAGATCAAGGTTTTGGATGGGGGAAGATAAGAGATGGTGGTGAACAGCTGTTTTAAAGACCTGGAGGGAGGAGTGGGATTGAAGAGAGGGAGGGAGTTTGTTCCAGAAGCGGGAGAAAAGAGGAATGAAAGAGTGAAGGTGAGCAGAGAGCCTATATTTTGGCAGCTTAACCATAAGATGGTTGCAGGTATATCTTGTGCGACCTGTAGGAATATTTGGGGGACAGAGCACAGAGAGAGCTGGGGGAGCAAGGCCGGAGAGGAGTCGGTAGAAGACAGAAAGTCCACCAACCTGCCTGCCGTGAGTGAGTGAAATGCCCTCGGAGTTAGCTTCATCGTGGGAGATTCCAATGATTCTGAAAGCTTTGGTTTCAACAGCGTGAAGACGAGCTAGGTGTGAGGCAGGAGCACCGGCCCAGAGGGGAGAACAGTTTGGAGAAATTGGAAAGCCCCAAAACTGAGGGAGTAGTTTTGGGATGGACGGACAGACAGACAGACAGACAGACACTCCTGTTTTATATTTATGATGGGTGATATGCATATTATTTGATGGGTGATAAAAGGATGTCAGTCATGTTACTATGTAGGTGTCACAAATCGTTCTTGGAATTGTTTTTGAGTTACAGCATGAAGGATTACGGAAGTGGTCACGATGACATTGTTTCTTGCTCGTTGCAATCTCCGCATTATCAAACAGAAGAGGGAGGCCATATCAAGGCCCAAAGGATCCACCTTGTTTTTATTTTTCTGATTTCGGGGACGATTTTGTGATATTTTCTCGTTCAAGCTGAGAAACATTTTCAGGTGTTCCCTGTTATATACAGTATTTGTTCCAAAGGCTGTTTCATGGAATTTCCCAAAACCTCAGAAAGTTTTCAATTCTAGCATGTTTGTTGTGATATTTCCTGCGATATCTTTCACATATTTGTGGTTCTATATGATAAGTGCATATTTTTAGGTTCCACAATCGATTTGCAGTGAGGCCTGTCCCTTTGGTACGCGTAAGTTGTCCCGTAAAGGAGAACCTTTCTGCTGCTTCGACTGCATCCCCTGCACTGAAGGAGAATACTCCAACCTAACAAGTATGTCATGATTCAAATAATCTGAATGTTTCAAAGATTTCCCAACAACAAGTAACCACTGCTCTCGATGGGTGATATTGATGATATCTGTGATGGTCTGGATGCTGGTTTTTAGTTAAATTTGATAGGTTCTCATTGTGTAAAATAGAACCCACCCCGACTCACAGACATCAACGTACAGTGCATTCAGAAAGTATTCAGACCCCTTCACTTTTTCACATTTTGTTATGTTGCAGCCTTATGCTGAAATCGTTTAAATTCATTTTTTCTCTCATCAATCTACACTCAATACCCCATAATGACGAAGAGAAAACAGGATTTTAGAAAGTTTTGCAAATTTATTTTAAAAAAAAATACTGAAATATCACATTGACATAAGTATTCAGGCCCTTTGCTATGATATTTGAAATTTAGCTCAGGTTACTCCCATTTCTCTTGGTCATCTTTGAGATGTTTCTAGACCTTGATTGGAGTCCACCTGTGGTAAATTAAATTGATTGGACATGATTTGGAAAGACACACACCTGTCTATATAAGGTCTCACAGCTGACAATGCACATCAGAGCAAAAACCAAGCCATGAGGTCGAAGGAACTGCCTGCAGAGTTCAGAGACAGGATTGTGTCGAGGCACAGACCTGGGGAAGCCTACAAAAAAAAATCTCTGCTGCATTGAAGGTTCTCAAGAGCACAGTGGCCTCCATAATTCTTAAATGGAAGGAGTTTGGAACAACCAGGACTCTTCCTCGAGCTGGCCGCCCAGCCAAACAGCAATTGGGGGAGAATGGCCTTGGTATGAGAGGTGACCAAGAACCCGATGGTCACTCTGGTTGAGCTCCAGAGATCCTGTGTGGAGATGGGAGAAACTTCCAGAAGGACAACCATCACTGCAACACCACCGATCTGGGCTTTATGGCAGAGTGGCCAGACGGAAGCCAAACAGTTCAATCTTGGTTTCATCAGACGACAGAATCTTGTTTCTCACAGTCTGAGAGTCCTTTAGGTGCTTTTTTTGCAAACTCCAAGCGTGCTTTCATGTGTCTTTCACTGAGGAGAAGCTTCCGTCTGGCCACTCTGGCACACGTACGCAACCTCTCCCTCTCTCTCCCTCTCTCTCCCTCTGCAAAGGTGGGCGGTCCGCTTCGAAAGTCCGCTTATCCGCTTATCCGCTGCAGCGGACTAACGTTTTCGAAGCGGATAAGCGAATCGGAACAACCCCCGGAAACCGAAGCGGATAAGCGTAAGCGGACTACCGAAAAATTAAAGCGCATCGCGATTCGCCAAATCAGCTGTTAGCCTGAGCCGTTACTCTAGAATTGTGAATATTTATTTAAGTGAATAATAAGTGAAAACTGAATATTTTATTGGACGCTAGAGCGGCAATAACGTCAAGATGGAGAGATTTCTGACTCTCCAGCCCAGCGGCAGTGCCAGGGACAGGCACACGAGCGACGCAAACCAGCAGTCCCAGCACCCCAGCCCGGCTCGAGCAGTACGGACTACCTGTTCGCCATGGAGGAGGGGCAGCAGGAGGAGAACCTCGAGGAGAAGATCAGGGAAGAGGTCAACAACTGGTCGAGGAAGCCGCTGAGGGGGAACCCGGGGCTCTCGCCCAATCTCTTCCCGCTCGAGTTCCCTGATGCTTGGGTAACTATTTCTCAGGCATAACACGCCGCTCCCGAGCTCTGCCTCGGTCGAGCGCGTGTTCAGCTACGGGTCGGACATCCTCAGGCCTAAGAGGTCGGCCCTGGCTGCACCGAACTTCGAGGCCCTCGTCTTCATGAAGGGCAACCTCCAAATCCTCAAGAAGGCCCACGAGGTGGAGGAGGAAGACGAGGACTAGTCAACAGACTGCTAGTCTGTTGACTAGTAGACTCTCTTGTCAAAGAAAGGATGGGCAAATTGATTTTTCTTTAATGTAACTTGCATATATTAAAATTATATTTAAATTAACTGTAGAGTAGAGTAGAGTCGAGTGGAAAACTTTATTTCAATAAATTTTGAATAAATTTTATTTAAATAAAAATGTATATTTTTGATCTTAAAAGCTTTGTTTGTCTTTGTAGTAGTTAGAAATGGCTATTTAGGCTTAAAAAGCATTAAATTCCCTTTAGAAACGTCAAAAATCGCTTTAAAAACGTCGAAGTGCTTTTAAAAAATCGAATCGAAGCGGATAAGCGGATAACCGGTAAGCGGACTAAGATTTTCGGCCGCTGAAGCGGATAAGCGAATCGGACTACACGGGCTGGCGGAGCGGATAAGCGGTAAGCGGACTTAAAATTTTCCGAATCGCGCCCACCTTTATCCCTCTGTCTCCCTTAGTCTCCCTCTTGCTTACTCTGTAAAACTGGGGCCCCTACTGCCCTCACTCTCAGGTGATTTCCTTCCTATAAGTCTCGACCACACATACAAAATAAGTGCATCTCATGGACATGTCAGGAACTCATCAGAACACATTGCATGCACCCACTGGTGAGCAAGAGGAACTCTCGAAAGAAGGTACCAAAGAGTGTTGAAAACTTGTTTATTGACCCCAATCCATCTGATTCATTAGAGTCAGTTGCACACAGCTGCAGTCTCCAATTATAATGGGATGGTGCTGAAAGCCCATTAAATGACATGAGAGACATGAAAGAAAGAAGGAAAACGTGTAAAATGAAAAATATATCCTTGTATTAATATGAGTTTCCTGACAAACAACTTTGATGCAGGAGGAGCGGCCACTATAGGCTCATCAAAGCCTGCATTGTTATTACCAACCTATGGTTATTATTATTATGATTATTATGATTATTATTATTATTATTATTGTATGCAAGATCGAGGCTCGTGTAAGAGCTAACATCAATCACAAAAAAACGGACACACAAAACATACAATAAAGGGAGCTGGTGACAAGATCGCGAGAGAGAGGGAAGCACACAAGCACAAGAGCAGAGAAAAGGGACATCGGGACATCTGTGGGAGGGAGAGGCCTGGAGAAGCTAGGTCGGATAGGAGTCGGTAGAAGACAAAAAGACCACACACCTGCCTGTGGTGAGTGAGAGGAAGGCCCTCACAATCAGATTCATCGCGGGAGATTCCAATGATTCAGAAAGCTTTGGTTTCAACAGCGTGAAGACGAGCTCGGTGTGAGGCAGGAGCACCGGCCCAGAGGGGAGAACAGTAATCCATTGAGCTGCGGATAAAAGCCTTGTATGTGGTGAGGAGCTCAGGTGTGCCAAACAAGGACTTCGCACGATTGAGGATGCCCAGTCGGCGACTGGTTTTGGAGGCCAGCTTGGAAATGTGGCTTTCCCAAGAACGATCATAGCAGATATTGAGACCCAAAAGCTTGAGTGACAGAACTTCATGGAGAGGGTTGCTGAGAAAGTAGATGGGAGGGTTGTCCAGTTTGTCTTTTCGCAGAGACAAACTGAGAGTGTGAGATTTGTCAGAATTGAAAGACATGTTCCAATTATTTGACCAGTTTGTGATTTTGTCCAGGTCTGCAGAGAGTGAGGAGGCTGTAGACTGCCAATCTGAGGGATGAGGAATGTAGCGGCAGAGAGTGGAGTCATCAGCAAAGAGATAAAGAGGATTTTCCAGAGAGTTGGAGAGATCATTGATGAAGACCAGAAAAAGCACAGGGCCAAGAACACTGCCTTGGGGAACTCGAGCCTGAACAGGAAGGGGAGATGAGGGCCACAAGTTGACTACGACCAGAGAGGAAGTCCACAAGCAATGCATGGAGATTTCCATGGATACCATAGGAGGAGAGTTTGGTGAGCAGAGCGGGGTGCCAGACCGTATCGAATGCACATGATATGTCAAGGGCGACAGCAGAAGCAGCATGTCCAGAGTAGAATGACCTGGTCTGAATCGAAATTGATAATCGGAGATCAAGCCATTGGAGAAGAGGAAGGATTTGATATCCGAAGCAATGATGGATTCCATGACTTTGCTGATAATTGGGAGAAGGCTGATTGGGCTGTAGCTGTAAGGATCTGTTTTTGCACCTTTTTTGTGTAAAGCGGTGATGTTGGCTGACTTCCAAGCTGATGGCAGATGACCTTGAGCAAAAGAGAAGGTGAAGAAAATAGAGAGAGGGTTGAGATAGAGCGGCAGAGCAGGATTTTAGGACCCGTGGGCTGATGCCGTCTGGTCCAGTTGCAGAATCAGAGTCGAGGTTTGACAGAAACCTCTCCACCTTGTCAGGAGAGAAGGACACAGAGTCCAGGAGCAGCTGGGTTCGACTAAGTAAGGTTGGTACAGACAGATGGGTTTGGGACACAATATTTTGAGGCAAACACAGAGTTGAGGCATTCGGCTTTTTCACGTGTGGTGTCAACTGTGTCGCCGTTTGAGGTAAGTGAGGGGATGGAGGAGGAACAAACACCAGAACAGATTTGACCAGACGCCACCAGCATTTGGAGGAAGAAGACATGTTTGAGAGTTCAGTTTTGAGAGTCGAGAGATAGTGCTTCCTGGCTCTCCTGAGGGTAGACACACACTTGATCTGAGCTTTGTGAAAGGAACTTAGATTGCCTTCAGTTGGATTTGCCTCCCAGGAGTCAAGGGAAATTGTTTCAGGGCAACTACCTCACCACAAGATTCAGTGTACCATGGACGGGAGGAAGGGTATGACAACTGAAGACGAGATGGGATAAATCTGTGCATGAGAGAGATCAGTTTACTTTGGAAGAATTCCCAGGAAGAGTTGATGTCTGAGGCGGTAGTGATGGGAAACCAGTCCAGATGATTGGTGGCTGCTTGCAGACCGTGCCAGTTGGCCTGTGTGAAATGCCAGACTCGTCGACGCTGAGGAGGCTCTCTGAGAATGGTCAGATAGATATCCTCTTTCACAAGCACATGATCAGATGAACCGATCAGAATTGCTCTATTTTTGTCGGGTGTCAAGCAAGGAAGCTGTTACTATGCTGAGCTCTACTCTGAATGCCAAGCAAGAAAGCTGCCTCTTTGCTGAGCTCTATACTGAGCTCTATGCTGAGCTCTATGCTGAATGCCAAACGAGGAAGGTGCTCGTACCATTTATTAATTCTTTAGAATGACTTAGAGTGGGCTTGAACCACATGTCTAAGCCTCGGAAAACAAGGCTGAGGAATTATATAATATACTAGCAAAGATATCCGGCGTGGCAACGCTGAGTCCCTCCTCCCACCTCCTCCCCTGCCTCTTCCCACCCCATCCCCTCCCTCCGGTGGGACCCACCCCACCCAATTCCAATTCCGCTCTCTCCTCCCACCTCCACCTTTCCTCCTCCTACAAAGGGCATTGCCCGGGATCAAATGTACATCTGTTTGATTACCATATTTAAGCACATATTTTGAGACAAACATTTTATTTATCAAGCTGCAAAATATTGAACAGAAATATCAACAAAATTGAACATAATATTGTAATGCTTTTGGGGAGACAATATTAAATGTTTTTCCATCAAGGGCCAGAACATGTAAATTGTTTGGTGTTCCAACTGTAGAGCATGGGATCTTATACCAGCTTTGGTTAAAAACACACCAATTCTCACAATCACCATAAATAATTACAGCTTAATTAAATTGGATATTTTAAATCTATTTTGTTGTCAGACAATCGGAATGCACTCTCTAAACAACTATATCGGTGTATGGGTCAAAATAGCTTCTTTTAAAGATTTTGCAGGGTGTATATTTGGTGAAGTTAGCTAAGTTGGTAACCTTTTTCTACAAACCATTTTTTCACCCTTGATGTTGTTGGATGGGCAGTGAAATTACCTTTCCATCGACGACGTACAGGTTGTGTTTGTACTATTTTCGTTTTTTGAATAATTAGCAATTAGTGCATTCGAGAGGTCAGGTGACTCCTTCTTCGCCAATCTTACCGCTCGTTATAAAGTCCTAATTAACAGTTATTTTTCACATCTGATACCATATTTGATGATCGGAGTTCGCCAACTCACCATGTTGAAATCCAAAAATATTTGGGCTTTAAAAAAAATTAAGCATTGTTTATATGGATCTATCCTCAGATATCATGGCGTCAGGTGGTGGCTCGGATTTTTTAAGTTATAAAATGTGAGAAAATGACAAAAATTCTTATCAGGTGCATCGTCGTAAAAAAATGTGATCCAATAATGTTTTGTCACGTTGACCTTGCGAGCTCAGAGGAGTCAGATCTACTCTACCCTACGCATATAAAGATTACTCTCCTGACGAGTGAACTTATTTTGACTATCTCTTCAATAGATTCTGCGGAATGTCATCGTTGCCCAATGACGACGTGGTCGACCAACCTCCGTGACACTTGCATCCCCATGCCTGAGGAATTTCTGGCATTTTCCGAGCCACTGGCCATGATATTGCTCACCATGGACTTGCTGGGGATTGTTCTGATCATATCAGTGGCATCGATCATGGTACAACATCACATGATGACGGCGACGAAGGCCTGTTTGCTGTTGGTGCTGGCAGGCTGCTTTGGTTGGAGTGCAATGTTCATTGGCAAGCCAAATAAGATGGGCTGCCAATTGAAAGAGCCCATAATGTGCTTTATTCTCTCACTGGTGATTGTCACTATTATAAACATGATAGCTCAGGTGCTCCTTAATCTACGAGGTAAACAGTATTTCTATAGCAGCACTTAATGTAAAATTGTGCAAGGCCAGACTAGTTTGGAGTGATTTGGCCGTGCAATAGTCACTGCAGAAATACTCAAGAATCACTTCCGGTTCAACTCACAATAAAGTCTTCCAGCCATTCATTATTTAACGTAACGAAGACTCTTATTTCACTTCCATTTCCCAATATAATTCACATAGATCTTACAGATAATTGACCCTCCTCGAGCCAGGGTGAGTCGGACAATTTAAGAAGTCTGTGCAAACACAAAGAAGCAGATTCTGGCTTACTTTGTTTACTATATGGGTCGAGGTTCATATAAGAATATAATAGAGGGCTAAGAGGCAATATGTGGTATATCCACAATATGTGGATGGTAAGAGGAAAATAATGTGGTAGACAATGTGGGAAGGAGGTCCACGATAAAGTGGGGTTAGAGACTACGTGGGGTTAGAGACTCCGTGGGCATAGAAAAACTCCGAAATAGAAACGAAACAGACGATGATTTGGCGGGCGGCCTCTGGATTCAGGTCTTGGGGGTAAGAGCATGACACCTCAGACTTGCGAAGACCGTTCCACATGTGAGAGAAGGGGTTGATAATACCAGCCAATTAAAATTATACATTTGAGAATAAATTGAGTCAGATTACATTCAAGCAACTTCCAGTTTCTCTGCTCATTCATACAACTTCCGGTTTATCTGCTCATTCATACAACTTCCAGTTTCTCTGCTCATCCATGCAACTTCCGGTTTATCTGCTCATTCATGCAATTTCCGGTTTATCTGCTCATCCATGCAACTTCCGGTTTATTTGCTCATTCATGCAACTTCCGGGTTCTCTGCTCATTCATGCAACTTCCATTTTCTCTGCTCATTCATGCAACTTCCATTTTCTCTGCTCATTCATTCAACTTCCAGTTTCTCTGCTCATTCATGCAACTTCCGGTTTCCCTGCTCATTCATGCAACTTCCGGGTTCTTTGCTCATCCATACAATTTCCGGTTTCGCTGCTCATCCATGCAACTTCCGGTTTCTCTGTGCATTCATGCAACTTCCGGTTTCTCTGCTCATTCATGCAACTTCCGGTTTCTCTGCTCATTCATGCAACTTCCATTTTCTCTGCTCCTTCATGCAACTTCCGGTTTATCTGCTCATTCATGCAACTTCCATGTTCTCTGCTCCTTCATGCAACTTCCGGTTTCTCTGCTTGTTCATGCAACTTCCGGTTTCTCTGCTTATTCATGCAACTTCCGGTTTCTCTGCTTGTTCATGCAACTTCCGGTTTCTCTGCTCTTCTGGTAGTTGTTGTCAGTGACAATACAGAAGGTCAGGAAGAGGAAGAGAGTATAAAATGAGACAGCAAAAGTTCACCATTAAAGGAGCAAAGAGAAGAACACAATCAGATAGATCCAGGGAGACAATTCCACATTTGAAAGGAGACTAAAAGGTGGAACCAGACAGTTTGCATTTGGTGAGGGAGTGTCAGGTTTCAATTGGTAGCTGAGCGAGCGGGCATGACCGGCTTAGGATTGTGAGGGACAAACTGCTCAAGGGCTATTGTTTTATAGAAAAAAATTCATGTTTTATACAAAAAATGGAAGGGGACTAAGAGCACAAAGGAGAAGATAAAAAATTGCTCGGTCACCAAAGTGTATGCGGTGGGACAGGTGAAGGCCTAGCTCCTCGACCTACTTATGAGTAAATATGGTAGATACTTTGTTTACATCCTACACCCAATCTCATATGCTCCATACATATCCACTCTTACCTTCACTGCTACCTCCTTTCCCATGTCAACACATTATTCCCATGCTCTACCTAATCGTATCTCTATCACCATCTTGGGCTGGCAGGATGGCCTAGAGATGTGCGCACTCACCTCTAAGCTGTCTAGCCTGAGCTCGAATCCCGACCCAGCCCTAATTTACCAACACGTTATTTAACAGGCAGGTGATTCATCAATGTGTGTGTCGTCCCTCGGATGGACATAAACTATGTCATCTGATCTGCTGGAATTATTTGGTGGATGTTAAAGATCCCACGGTGTCCCTCATTAAGAGAAGGCGACCTATCAACCACACAATGAACAAATTCTAAATTTTCTGCCCCAACTACTCCTGGTAAAGTCATGCAAAACCACCAAGTATAGCCCTTCCCAAAAACTGATTCGGCAGCACTGATGCTCTGTAAAAGAGTTTCGTACCTAAATTTGTTGTAACCCTAAACCTAAATTTTAGTGTAACCCTAAACCTAAATTTGTTGTAACCCTAAATCTAAATTTTAGTGTAACCCTAAACCTAAATTTTGGTGTAACCCTAAACCTAAATTTGTTGTAACCCTAAACCTAAATTTTAGTGTAACCCTAAACCTGTGCTGTAAGTGTTCTGGGCCCTGTGCTTTTTCTGGTCTTCATCAATGATCTCTCTGACTCTCTTGAAAATCCTCTCTATCTCTTTGCTGACGACTCTACTCTCTGTCGCTCCATTCCTCATCCCTCAGATCGGCAGTCTGCAGCCTCCTCACTCTCTGCAGACCTGGACAAAATCACAGACTGGGCAAACAAATGGAACATGTCTTTCAATCCTGATAAATCTCACACTCTTACGATGTCTCTCTGAAAAGACCGACTGGAAAACCCTCCCATCCACTTTCTGAATAATCCTCTCCAAGAAGTTCTGTCACTCAAACTTTTGGGTCTCACTATTTGCCATGATCTTTCCTGGGAAAACCACATTTCAAATCTGGCCTCCAAAGCCAGTCGCCGACTGGGCATCCTCCGTCGTGCGAAGTCCTTCCTTGGCACACCTGAGCTCCTCACCACATACAAGGCTTTCATCCGCAGCTCTATGGAATACTGCTCTCCCCTCTGGTCTGGTGCTCCTGCCTCACACCTAGCCCGTCTTCACGCTGTTGAAACCAAAGCGTTGAGAATCATTGGAATCTCCCGCGATGAAGCTAACTCCAAGGGCCTTTCACTCACTCACCGCAGGCAGGTTGGTGGTCTTTCCGTCTTCTACCGACTCCTCTCTGGCCTTGCCCCCCCAGCCCTCTCTGGGCTCTGTCCCCCAAATATTCCTACAGGTCTCACAAGATCTGCCTGCAACCCTCTTATGGTTAAACTGCCAAAATCAAGACTTTCTGCTCACCTTCACTCCTTCATTCCTATTTTCTCCTGCCTCTGGAACAAACTCCCTCACTCTCTTCAATCCCACTGCACCCTCCAGGTCTTTAAAACAGCTGTTCACCACCATCTCTTATCCTCCCCCATCCAAAACCTTGATCTTTTCTACCCCCGCTAATTTCGGTCCCCTTGTGTTTTATACCTCCCCCCCCCCGCCATCCCCCTCCCACGCCTCCTGCCCCCAAGCCCTCTCCCTCCCACACTTCTCCCTGCTCTCAAATGTTGTGGTTGTGTGCTTCCCCTTCTCTCCCCATCTTGTCTTCCGCTCCCTCTTTTTGTGTGTTTTGTTTGTCTGGTTGATTTGTTTGTGAAATAAATGTTAGCTCTTTCACGAGCCTCGATTCAGTATCCAAAAAACAAACAAACAAAAAAAAAACCTAAATTTTAGTGTAACCCTAAACCTAAATTTTGGTGTAACCCTAAACCTAAATTTTAGTGTAACCCTAATCCTAAATTTTGGTGTAACCCTAACCCTAAATTTTAGTGTAACCCTAAACCTAAATTTTGGTGTAATCCTAACCCTAAATTTTGGTGTAACCCTAAACCTAAATTTTGGTGTAACCCTAAACCTAAATTTTGGTGTAACCCTAAACCTAAATTTTGGTGTAACCCTAACCCTAAATTTTGGTGTAACCTTAAACCTAAATTTTGGTGTAACCCTAAACCTAAATTTTGGTGTAACCCTAAACCTAAATTTTGGTGTAACCATAAACCTAAATTTTGGTGTAACCCTAAACCTAAATATTAGTGTAACCCTAAAACTAAATTTTGGTGTAACCCTAAACCTAAATTTTAGTGTAACTCTAAACCTAAATTTTGGTGTTACCCTAAACCTAAATTTTGGTGTAACAACCCTCTGTAACTCTAAATTTTGTTGTAATGACCCTCTGTAATCCTAAATTTTGTTGTAACGACTTTCTGTAACCCAAAATTTTGTTGTTACAACCCTCTGTAACCCTAAAGTTTGATGTAATGACCCTCTGTAACCCTAAATTTTGTTGTAACAACCCTCTGTAACCTTATATTTTGTTGTAACAATCCTCTGTAACCCTAAATTTTGTTGTAATGACCCTCTGTAACCCTAGATTTTGTTGTAATGCCTCTGTAACCCTAAATTTATGGGTAACAACCCTATGTTACCCTAAATTATGTTCTAATGACCCTATGTAGCCCTAAATTTTGTTGTAACAATGCTCTGTAGCCCTAAATGTTGTTGTAACAACCCTCTGTAACCCTAAATTGTGCTGTAACGACCCTCTGTAATGCTAAATTTTGTTGCATTGACTCTCTGTTACCATAAATTTTGTTGTATCGACTCTGTAACCCTAAATTTTGTTGCAACGACTCTCTGTAACCCTCAATTTTTTTGTAACGACTCTCTGTAACCATAAATTGTGTTGCTTTTGTACAATGCATCATTCACCATAATTTTTTGCTTGCATGCAAGTTTTTAGAAATTTGTGTCTTACATCCACGCAGTGACATTACCAAGCTCCAGGGTATGGGTTATCCTGAAGAAACCCTTTGTATTCGCGAGTGCTTGTACGTTACCACAGTTGGTCATTTGCTCGGGATGGATTCTCCTCGGTCACGACAAACCTTCCCAAAATATGGAATCCCGTGTCGGGACGAGCATTTTGGAATGCGTGAGGAGCGAGCCCATCTGGCCTTCCTGTGCCATGGCATATGTAGGATTGCTCACTGCTTTCTGTACCACCCTGGCTTTTCAGGCAAGAAAACTCTCACAACTGGAAAACGAAATCAAGTTTATCACTTTCAGTATGCTCTTCTTTTGTTTGGTGTACATGTCTTTCTTTCCAGCTTACATTAGCACTCGTGGGAAATTTAACGTTGTGATAATCACATTTGCAGTTGTCACTGTGTCATATGGTGCTCTCGGTTGTATTTTCTTACCAAAATGTTATGTTCTGCTGTTGAAAAATAAACGAGGACCATGACAACGTGGTCATACACTCTGAGGTGATGCAGTTTAATTGTCTTTCTTGGGATTGGACAATCAGAAAAACTTTCTCAAATGGATTCATTACATTATCTGATATTACATTATCGTTCACTACTTGAACGTAGTTCCGGGGAGCTTATGAGATAGCGCACCGTCGGTCCGTCAGTACATCAGTCCGTAAACTTCCGTTTCCGGTCCCTCGAGCAAGGAAGCGACTTCGACCTCTGCACGGCAGCAAAGTTAAAGTATTTTTTCCATTCTTGTCTTCGTCAAATTTCCACTCGTTAGTTTATTACCATCGCCAGAGGAGAGGGTAATGCATTTGAGTCCGTTTGTTCGTCTGTTTGTCTGTTTGTCCGCATAGAATAAATATGATTTTCTCTGTAACCGTTGGTGCGATTGACAGGAAATTTTCACCATAAGTGCACCTCCACCTGTATAATTTTAAATGATAATTATGACGTCATATGTCACGTGGTTCGGCCGCCATCTTGGCAAAATCGAAAAACTTTGCACCTCCATATTTCGGAAAATGGTGAATAGAAAAAATTGAGACATGGCTCATTGTAAAGAACTCTCCATGCGGAATAAAATATGTTAATGATGATGTCACAGGTCCCTCCACTATGACGTCATAATTCGACAAGTACAAAACTTCATGCAATGAAGATGAAATTTTTTGAGCATAATCTAGGAATAAATTGGTTTAGAAAAAAAAAATGATGACGTCATCGGTCACGTGGTTCAGACGCCATATTTGTTTTAACACAAAAGCAATTAAAAACCACTGAAAATACATCCTGGCGAGGGTTTGCAATCTCTGATTGCTATTTTTCTTGTTGTGTATGTGTTACAGTGTGTTTTCTAGTTGGTGTTGATTTGCAATTCATGCAAACTTGTGTATAATTCATCGTTTTCTTTTCGCACCACGTGCGCGGCCTGGTCGCTCGAGGCTTCACTCCCCCCATCGGTATTTTGTGAATTTAAGTTCTTTCCTTCGCTGTATTGCTTATTTCTTAGATTTTCTCTTTTTCCCCTTATCTCGCCTCACCACAAGTCATCGCTGCATAGGCATGGGCTTGTTTTAGCTGAGGATAATGACGTGACTGACTGTGTTGTTATGATTTGCACCAATCATAATACAAACATTTCTTTTGTACAAATTTATTTGTAATACTCGTGATATTATTTATTTGTAATTTATTTGTAATCTAAAAAAGGTCCGAGTGGTCAAGAGTCCAAGCTGGTCGATTGGTATAAAGGGTCCAAGTTGGTCTAATGGGTCTAAATGGTCTTATGGGTCCTTGGATCCTTAAGGGTCTTCATTGTCTTTGGGGTATTTTGGATATTTTGGGTCTTCGTGGTCTTTAATGGTTTTTGGGGTTTTTTTGTCCCCCACCATCTCTTCTTATCTTTCCTCATCCAAAACCTTGATACTTTCTATCCCTGTTAATCCACCCAAAATTTACCTCCTTCAAATTCCGTTGTCTTTCCTGAAAATCCTTGTAGTGTCCAGCATGTTTTGCACCATATAACCCACCCAGCTCTCTCCTTTCCACAGATCTCCCATTGTCCTGGTTCTCTACTGTTGTTGTGCTTCCCTCTCTCTCCCCCTCTTGTCTATCGCTCCCTTTATTATATTATATGTTCCATGTGTTAGCTATTATAAGAGTCTCAACTGAATATACAAAAAAGAAAAGAAAAGGGTCTTTGTGGTCTTTTGGGTTTGTGGGGTCTTTAAGTATATTTTGGATCATCAGGGTCTTTTGGGTATTTGGGGTATTTTGGGGCTTCAAGGGTCTTTTGGGGCTTCACAGTATTTTGGGTCTTCAGTGTATTTTGTGTCTTCAATTGTGTTTGGGGGTCTTTACAGGTATTTGGGGTCCTCAAGGTCCACGTGGTCTTTTGTGTCTTTTGGGTTCTCAGAATATTTTGGTTCCTCAGCTTCTTTTGGGTCTTTTGTGTCCTTTGGGTCCTCAGGATATTAGTTATTTTGGGTCCTCAGGATAATAGTTATTTTGGGTCCTCGGGGTATTTTTGGCCTCTGTGTCTTTTGTGTCTTTTTTGAGTAAATTGAGGATTTTAGAAATTGAGGATCAAATTTATGGGTCTTTGGGTCTTTGAGGTATTTTGGGTCCTCTGTATATTTTGGGTCTTCTGGGTCATTTGGGTCTTTAGCTTCTTCAGACTATTTAAGGGTATTTGTGGTCTTTTTGGTCGTTGTGGGTCTTTTGGGTCTTCACGGTCTTTTTGGTCCTCAGGGTTTTTTGGTTTTCTGGGTCTTCAGGATCTTTATGGTATTTAAGGGTCTTTTGGGGTCTTTTCAGTCTTTGGAGTATTTAAGGGTATTTTGAATCCTCTGGGTCTTTTGTGTCAAGGGTGGTATGGTTATAAAGGGTGGTAAATGTTCTTAGAGTTTGGATAGGGGTTTTAGGGGTCTGAAATGGTCTTGAGCTTATAATGGATATACAAGGTCTTAGGGGTCTCAAATAATATTAGGGTCCTGAAGGCACTAATGTGTTTTAGGTGTCTTGAAGGGTTTACGGGTCTTCAGGATTCTCAGGGTTTTATGGGTATTAGCATCTTTGCGGGTCTTCATGTTCCTTAGGGTAGTCATGGTCTTAATGGGTCTCAGGGTTGCAAATGTTTGAAAATGTCTTAAGGATCATTAAGGGTCTTTGGGTTCTAAAGGATCGAATGTAATTAATACACATAATCACGTTCTGTGTGGACAAACAGACAGACAAACAAACAAACAGGAAACATGTCCTGCATAGCACAATACTTGTGAAATCCCTAAAATAAGTTGTTGGCCTATGATGAATAAATAATATTGGTGGTTGAATTCAGTGATCTGGCATGCAAATACTCTTAAAATTTCAAGTCAATCAGATGAAAATTGAGGATTTTAGAAATTTGGCCTTTGTTGACCTTTTGGCCTATGTTGAACCCAAAATAATTGGTGGTTGTATTCAGTGACCAGATTTGCAAATCCTCTTAAAATTTAAAGTCAATCAGATGAAAATTGAGGATTTTAGAAATCTGGCCTATGTTGACGTTTTGGCCAATGTTGACCTCAAATGTACTTGGTGGTTGAATTCAGTAAGCCGATATGCAAATCCTATTCAAATTTCAAGTCAATCAGATGAAAATTGAGGATTTTAGAAATTTTAAAAAAGTGGTTCACCTTTGGCCTATGTTGACCTTGTGACCGATGTTGACCTCAAAAAATAGTTGGTGGTTGAATTCAGTTAGCTGCTATGAAAATCCTATTCAAATTTCAAGTCAATCAAATGAAAAGTGAGGATTTTAGTAATTCGAAAAAAAGTTGTTGACCTTTGGCCTATGTTGACCTTTTAACCTTTTGACCTCAAATATATATAGGATTTTGTCGGACCACGAACTCTAACATTTGGTGAAGTTTCGTGAAGATCGGTTTAAAATTGTGACCTGTAGGCAAGTATAAGTGAGCGGACAGACAAACACCAAAACACACACAAACAAACACACACACAAACAAACCCACACACAAACACACACACAAACAAACACAAAACCGGAGTGATCAACAAACTTGTCCAATTTTTTTATTTTTTATTTTGCAAAGTAATAACGCACAATTTTAACCAATATACTTTAAAAACTTCGATTTTCGTAAGTATCAAACAGACAAATGGACCCAAATGCAACTCTGGCGAGGGTAACAAGCATTTACAAATCCAGGAGAAAAATCAAACTAGTAATAATTCCCACAAACTTGCCATGATCAGCAAAAATAGTTATTAGGAAATTTTATAATTCGTGTTTTAAGATTGAAATAACAAATCGATGATCAGAAGCGCAATTTGCAACTGAAAAAGTAAACTTTATGTAGTTGATACAATAACACAGTACAAGCTTTACTTTACTTACTGTTTCAAGATTTACTGATGACATTAAAATCCACACAATTGTGGGAATCTGTGTTCGTAACCATCATAAACATCTCTTTGGAAAAACTGTTTGTAATTAAACATGAAGGGCATCATTATTATTATCATTATTATATATGATGTGGATATTTATTAATATGTGGTTAGTTTTTATTTAACTTTGAGCTAACACATTTGGGAGATGAGAATTTATAAAATATATAATTTAGTGTTTTGGGAATTTCTAATTTTGGGGTTCGGATTTACTCACCATGGAATGAAACCCAGAGTATATATCAGTTGATCCTTAATGAATCTTACTGGGTTGTTTCACTCCGGGAAAAGTTTGTAAATCATGGACACATCCAGGAAGATCAAATTTCTTGCATCTCGTTGTGTGTTCGTTCACATCATCGTATTTTGGGCAGCATTTTCCTCGTCGTTATTCCCGATGGAGGTTTGTCATTCGGACTCGGCTTTGTGCAAATCAGGTGAAGATCAAGTTTTGCGCAGAGTAGTTTCACCCGGAGACGTCATGATCGGTGCCCTTTTCCCACTGACGGGCACACAGACACAGGGACTGTCTCTTCGGGAGAATCCGCAGTTGAGTGCTTGTTTCAAGTAAGTGTGATTTATCATAACCCTCGTTCATTAAACTCATAACAAGATTTGCACTCTGCTATGGTCGTTGAGTTGATACACTTGTTGATGTAAATATGTGTATGCTATTCATTGGATACCCTCATGTAATATGTTTTGTTGTGCAAAAATAATTCTTTTTGGCTATTTATTTAAAATTAACTATTTAAATAAATTAACTAAATAATAATTATTTTTTTTTATTGCTACATTTTTTCCCCATTTCCCATTTTTTCCACAAAATCACATTGAGAACATGAAACATTTCTTTGCTGGTAGACCTATGCAACCCCCTTGCCTCATTCTCTTTCCTTCATTCAACCTCTACATTTCACCTTGTTTAACGATGTTATTTTCTTGTGAGATTATACATTAAGCAAACACAACACAAAACAACAAGAGGACGTCATGTGGAGCACGATACTTGCAAAATACAACCCTCCTCTCCCCAAGCAAAAAAAAAATTCCATTGATACAGCAAATTGTCCATTTCATCAAGATTAAAATTGACAATCTTCATCAAAGCTCGGGTCAATAGAAGGAAAATTGACGATTTTTCAGATGAAAATGATGATTTGGGAAGGTTGATCTTGAGTTGACCTTTGACCTTTTGACCTCAAATAGTTGGTTTCCCTATTTAGTGAATCAATGTGCAAATGCTGTTCAATTTTCAAGTCAACCGGTTGAGAATTGACGGCTTTTTAGATGAAAATTGATGATTTTTAAAGTTTGACCTTAAGTTCACCTTTGACCTTTTGACCTCAAAAATAGTTCATTTCCCAATTTAGTGACTTGATATACAAATGCTATTCAATTTTCAAGTCAATCGGATTTAAAATGGCGATTTTAGAAATTTGACCTCCAGATGACCTTTGACCTTTGCCCTCAAAATCAATAGGCTTCTCAATTGGGACGACTTATACAACTTGGTGAAGTTTCGTGACGATCGGTTTAGAATTGTGACCTGTAGGCCGGTGACAAACAGACAGAACCACAAACGGAACCGACCAATATACTTGAAAAATCTTCGATTTTGCAAGTAATAAATGATGATATTCCACATTTTTCTATGTTTTTCGGTAATTATTCAAACTTTTTGAGATCATAGTGCATCCATGTATGCTCACGACATTGAGCTATTAAAGGAGTTTTCAAAGTTCTAAAAACTTTAATTAGAGTTCAACATTCCTTTGGATTGCGATTAAAACATGGATATGTAGAGACAAGCCTCATACGTTGGGTTATTGCTGTCTTTGAAACAAAATTTTCACTGTGTTACTCTATATGAGCATGTGTAATAATGTTATAAGAATTGCATTTAACTACTGTTACCAACCAATATTGTTCAAGAAGCATTAGTGTCAGATGTTATTATGACATCATAAGAAGGTAAAATATTTATACTTTCGACAGTTTACGACTACTTGCTATTCCATCTCCAAATTTCAAGTGCTTTGAGGATTTACAGTCCATTCAATTGTTTTCGTGTTTTTGTTGTAGTTTATATAATTTAAGTGATTCTTCAACATTGAGAGATAGGGCCAAAAAACGATATATTGCACAACATCTCAAAACGTTATGGACGGATTCAGATGAAACTTAGTGAAAAAGGTTTAATTCTGTGACATGTCTGTCACGGACGTATTAACTCGATTTTGGTGAAGATCCGGATCCGAATAAGATAATTTCTGTTAATATTACCTCCTCCATCGAAGGTGGACTAGAACCACCTTTACAGGCCGTTTTCCCCCACAGAGCATGGGTTGGCCTTTTTCGGGCACTGTAGTCCCCTTTTTGAAGCAATGTTTTATGGACCGGATGCCCTCCCTGCCACCAACCCTGTTAGTCACCTTTTGCGACACACAGGGAATTACCAGTGAGCTGGTACTCAATTGGCCGACCTCGGAAGGTATGACAAGCTGAGTCAACCCCCCTGGTGCTAATTCAGCGATCGACTGGGATTCAAACTCAGGATCCTAGGATCCCAAGCCGGCACCCTAACCGCTAAGCGAAGGTAGACTAGATGCTTATATAAAGTGATTCTTAAACATTGAGAGATAGGGCCATAAACGATATATGCTATAGCACGATGCCTCAAAAAGTTGTGGATAGATTATAACAAAACTTGGTGGATGATTTGGTAATTTGACTAGAACAAGCTGATTCGATTTTGGTTCAGGTCCAGATCCAGATCTGCGGCCTATCAGTGGGATACAAAACGTAAACTGTTCAGCCTGACATAGTTATGCTCTCTACCGAGTGTCGTCCTAGTTCACGATGTATCCGAAACTTTGAGGAATCTTTGCTAATGACACAATTTCTGATATTTCGTTATCTCCACAACAATTGAGTAGATTTAATTATTTCGATGTTGCTGTTGAAGTGTTTTAGATATTGGTGTTACTTCTTTACATTTTTGTGTTTCAAATAATCTCTTCTCTCTATTTTATAAAAGAAAGTTTTTGTTTGTTTGTCTGCGCAAGCTAATCTCCTGAACGGTGAAAGATAGGAGGAAATCTATAATACAAAAAATGTCGGGACGGGCCCCAGGAAGGTTATAGGCTAGGTGGCGAGGCCGGTTGAGGCCGCTTCGGCCGGGCCGGGCCCATTTCGCAATTAAAAGCTGAGCTGAATTGTAGTAGTCAATCTTCTACGGCCACGAGTAAAAACTGAATTATGGTAGTAAATTCATTCAAAAAGAACCAAAAATGTCGGGACAGGCTCTGGGAAGGTTATAGGCTAGGTGGCGAGGCCGGTCGAGGCCCACCTCGGCCGAGCTGGGCCCATTTCACAATTAAAAGCTGAGCTGAATTATAGTAGTCAATCATCTACGGCCGTGAGTAAAAGCTGAATTATAGTAGTAAATTCATTCAAAAAGAACCAAAAATGTCGGGACGGGCCCCGGGAATGTTATAGGCTAGGTGCCCAGGCCGGTTGAGGCCACGTCGGCCGAGCTGGGCCCATTTCACAATTAAAAGCTGAGCTGAATTATAGTACGGTAGTCAATCTTCTACGGCCACGAGTAACAGCTGAATTATAGTAGTAAATTCATTCAAATAGAACCCGGGCAACGCCGGGTGCTTTCGGCTAGTTTCTTTTAAAATTCATATAATGAATTATGACATAATACTATTATGAGATAATTCACAAAGGGAATTATGACATAATTATGACGTTTCATATAACTTGAAATCCTTTCACCACAGGTTCAGTGAAAGGCGTTTCCGCTGGTTTATGGTTATGGTCTTTGCAATAAATGAAATAAATAAAAATTCCACACTGATCCCAAACACCACACTTGGATATATCATGTATGACACCTGCTTAAGTACAAACAGACTCATGAATGCAACTCTATCATTCATTGGGGAAACAAGGCAGGACACTCCAGCAGATTCCTGCACACCCCAGGTCATTATTGGAGAAGCTCGATCAGGGTTTTCAAGCATCGTTTCTCGATTTATAAGCCTTTATCACATACCACAGGTGAGCACATTTTTGTCGTATTTTGAATGGTTGTATAAATGTTATAAAGTGAAATATTTAGGTCAAATTTTAAAATAGATACAGTGCCTTCCGAAAGTATTCACACCCCTTGACTTTTTCACATTTTGTTGTGCTACAGTCTGAATTTACAATTTAAAATGGAATAAATCTAGATTTTTTGTCACTGATCTACACATAATACCCCATAATGTAAAAGTGGATTTTTTTATAGGAATTAAAAAATAATAATTAAGAATTAAAAGCTGAAATGTCTTGAGTCAATAGGGTATTCAGCCCCAGTTCATTTTTATATCATTATACATACCTGTACCAAGTTTTAATTTAATTCCCTTCAGCTGTTCACAAGTTATCACATTTTTACCTGACATGACCTTTGATCTCTGGACCCCAAAATCTAATCAGTTAATCTTTTCATCATTATACATACCTGTACCAAGTTGTAATTAAATCCCTTTAGCTGTTCTCAAGTTAAAGACCGATTACATACTTTGACCTTTGACCCCAACATTTCATCAGTTAATCTTTACATCAGTATCCATACCTGTACTAAGCTTGAATTAGATCACTTCATCCGTTCTCATGTTTTAGACATGTTACGGACTTTGACCTTTGACTTCTTGACTCCAAAATTTAATCAGTTTTTCACATTTTGTTGTGCTACAGTCTGAATTCATCTTTACATCATTCTACATAATTGTACCAAATTTTGTCAGAATCCCATCACTGGTTCACAAGTTATCGCCGTAATAGGATTTTTACCTAACATGACCTTTGGCCTTTGACCTCGTGACCCCAAAATCGAATCAGTTCATCTTTACCTCATTATACATACCTGCACCAAGTTTGACTAAGATCCCTTTAGCCGTTCTCAAGTTATCGCGTTAACGAAAACCTATCATAGACGGACGGACAGACAACCTGAAAACATAATTCCTCGTCGCCGGAGGCATAAAAAAAATATCCATTTTCACATTTTTGGGTATTATGTGTAGATGAGTGACCAAAAAAATCTCAATTCAACCCATTTTAAATTCAGGCTGCAACATAACAAAATGTGAAAAATGTCAAGGGGTGTGAATACTTTCTGAAGGCACTCTATGTAATTACATTGCCTTGCATGATTTGTCATCCAAGGACATCAGTTTTGTCCTGTGGTCTCATCTTCTTTGATTATGTCTGTCTTCCAGCTGCAAATTAATTGTGTAAAATCAGTGTATGTGTGATAGCAACTGATGAAACTTTTCTTGCTTTAAACTTAAATAATCTTTATTATTGTTATAATTGTTTTATTACCACTTGATTGTATTTATTTTCACTTGTTATTTATAATCCTTCTGCTGCAGATAAGCTACACATCGTCCTGCAAATGCCTCAGCAATAAGAAGGAATACCCATCCTTCCTGCGAACAATACCAAGTGATGCATTCCAGGCCACAGCAATAGCTCGCCTGGTCAACTACTTTGGATGGATCTATGTAGGAACTTTAGAATTTGATGACGATTATGGTCGGGAAGGAATGTCACAATTTTTATTGGAGGCAGAACCGAATGGTCTTTGCATAGCTTTTCGGAGGATAATTCCCAAAGAACATGAGGTTAACAAGATTAGATTTCTTGGTAATATTTTTTAGCAATTTCTTATTTTTAAACCATTTCATCAAAATGTTTATTTTAAATTTTTTAATTTTACCATGTACATTTATTATTAAATGCATTATCTTATATGAAGTTTATATGAAGTTTTTACATTTTAGGAGAAACGTTGGAGTCTACGAAGGTAACGGTGATTGTAGCTTTTACAGGAGATTCGAGTTTCAGACCTTTCGTGAATGAACTTCTTTTACGCAACATCTCGAGGAGGACTTGGATAGCCAGCGAAGCATGGGTTTCTTCCTCCATGTTTGCTGTGCAAAGGTATGCGCACATTTTCCAAGGGACTATTGGATTTGCACTGCGTAAAGCAAAAATTCCTGGCTTGGAGTATTTCTTGAAGAATTTGAAACCTGATGCCACTGGGAAATCTGTAATCACTGAATTCGTAGCAAGAACGTTGCAGAAAGATTTGAATGTCATTGCAGGAACAGACTTGAGCACGAACGGCAATTGCAGTGAAACAACCCAAATTGCAATGAAACATTCCAGAAGTTGCAAAAATGTTACAACTTACACGCACAGTGAAAGTAAAGACACAATAAATAGGAGAGATTATTTTCATTTTAACGAATATGTTCAGCACATTGCCAAGTATGATGGTGACTTGCTTACAAAAAAAGAAACAATATTGGTGAAAAAATCAGAAATAAAATTGATGTTGGAAAAATCAGAGAATGATTCCAACAAACCCTTGTGGACACAAACAATTAACTCAACAATGGATGAGAAAAAGAACAATAAATCACTGAATCTTTTCATCATGGACTTGTGGCGAATTGTTTTTAACTGCACATGGGATGAGGAGCGTGAAAATCAACAGCCTTGCTCCGGGTTCGAACAACTCAATAACGTTGATACAACGTTCACTGACGTTTCACAGCTGAGAGTGACGTACAACACGTACATGGCTGTGTACACCTACGCGAACGCTTTATATGATCTGCAATTGTGTGTTAATGGGCGTGGACCGTTTTCCAATGGAACCTGTGCTGACGGTATCAAATTTCAGCCTTGGCAGGTAAAACACCTCAACTAAAGCGAAAAAATATATATATTTGTAGATTTTATTTACGAGTGTGGAAAGGCTCGCTACGCTCGCCTCACCGTACATCGCTACTGGGGCACAGGCTTCTTTAAACTTAGGATCAGACCATTCATGACATTATCATATGTTAGATCATGTCATTGAAAGGATCAGACCTTGCCTCACCATTCTAAATTCCCTACAATGAAATTTACTTCTGAATGGGTGTCCAGAGGGTTGGGGGAAATATGGTAAGTCGCAAAACTCCTTGGGGAGGGGGGATATTTTTGGGAATACCATTAAGTTATACTATTTTCATAAGTGTTGTTATTTCCATCGCCAGAGGAGAGGGTATTGCATTTGAGTCCATTTGTCTGTCTGTCTGTTTGTCTGTCTGTCTGATTGTTTGTCTGACTGTCTGTTTGTCTGTCTGTCCACACCGAATAAATATGATTTTCTCTGCAACCGTTGGTCCAATTGACAGGAAATTTCACAATATTCTGCAGGAGGAGGTGCATCTCCTCCTGCAGAATTTTTATTCATAATGATGACGTCATATGTCACATGGTATGGGTGCATTCATGGACAAACTGAAAAACTTTGCACCTCTATATCTCTGAAAGCGCTGCATCTAAAAAATTGAGAAATGGCTCATTGTGAAGAACTCTCCATGGGGAATAACATGTATTGATTATGAAGTCATAGTTGCCTCCATTATGATGTCATAATTCGACAAGTACAAAACTACATCCGATCAAGATGAAATTTCTTGTGTCATCTATGGATAAATTGGTGGAGAAAATAAATAATGATGACGTCATCGGTCACATGGTTTGGCCGCCATATTTGTTTTCACAAAAAAGCCTTAAAACACTAAAAAAACACATGTCCTGGTGAAGGTCATGACATGTCTTTGATTGATCTTTGAAACCTGATGCCACTTATCCAATAGGACACTGAGCAGTAAAATAATTTAAATTTTTTATTAAAAGCTTGACGTTTCGATACCAAGCTTGTTCTCTTCCTTGGAGATGTTGAGAGTAGTGTGCGCAGTGAAACCGTTACGTTCCTCTGGGGATGCGTTCGCATCATGGAGCTCATATATTTCCCTTCTGAGTGTCTGTTCCTATATCCATCTCGTTCACCCCTTAAATCTTCCCTGACTCCTCATGCTTACTCACCTGACTCCTCACGCTTACCCACATCTCTAGTTTGCCGGTCTCCATCTATTAACTAATATTTTCACCATTTTCCCTTTGTTTTTAAGCTCTTGTATTACTTGTGGAGGGTACGTTACATCAACAACATAGGAGAAACGATTACCTTCGATGAAAATGGAGATCCACCAGCAATTTATGAACTTGTCAACTGGCAAATGGACAATACAAGTAATTTTTACATCAAGGTCGTTGGATCTTTCGATTCCTCAGAGGATCAGGGAAGTGGATTGAGAATTGATACCAACAACATCATGTGGAACAGTGCCAACAGTTTGGTGAGATTGTTATATTTCCTGCTATTTTATATGTCGGTGCAGATGTGAGAGCTCAGCGTGTGATACGTAATTAAGTTGCTATTTTCGATATAGAAATATCAATTTGTTAATGTAAATAAAACAACAAAATACTGTTGTTTTCCTAAAGGGCATTTATTGCTGTTTTAATTTGTTAATGTTACGAGTTACCTCCCCAAACTCCGGTTACGGTTCCCCTCAGAGTCTCGAGAGGGAACGCGGGAGAAAGATATTATTTTGAGTGTTCTAATAAACCATAGTAAAACCACACCAATGCAATTGTAGAACAAAACAAGTAATTGTATTCAGAACTCTCACATACACAATGATAACACTCTTAAAGAAAGTACAATGAAAATGTCACTTGCATCAAATTAACAATACATGTGATGGTACCATAATTCCCCAATGCTCTCAAAGCAATAAACTCATGACACGCCAAACGTGAGTGGAATGTAACATTCCCAAAGTCCGTGCACATATCCCCATGTGGGGTGAAGGTTGAAGTCGTGCAGAATGACAAGAACAGGCAGTTATCAGCATGGCTTCAAAGAGGAGTTATGAGGTGAGAGGTTGCTATGGGAATCGAGCTGATATTAGAACCAATGGCAATCCACACGATGATGTCGATATTGGAATCCCAACGACAAAACACGGAGCACCAGGCAGACGGCCTCATCGAGGAAAAAATGGCCGATCGACCTGTAATGGAGGCGCTTGATTTCTCTCCAAGAATAACTCACGCGCGGTAATAAAACATGACGTGCAGGTTTAATTGAAATTGCAATATAGGATGATGTCGTGGGTAATCCCTTTCACGGGAAGCCTCAACTCATTTGCGACCAATATCAAAAAAGTCTTCTTGCAGCCTCGATGTGGCTTACGGCTGTCTCTCTCATGGCCGTCTCCTCTCCCTCCAATCTCCTCCTCTCTCCTCTTCCAGTCTCTTTGTCGCATTTTCGTTTTTCCTTCACAAATATTTATTTTTACCTTTGACTAAAGTCATCTCCATTTCACCAAGAAATATTACCTTCAATATTATCTGAAACTAAAAAAAATCCTACAGGCATATAATAACAACCAAGGTGGAAGTGACCAATCCAAAATAGTTAACATCAAATTTCAATTTAATCTAATTCGTTCTTATCACATTTTTTTCAACAGTTCTGCAACATTTTCCACTGAACGCCTGAGAAACTCCTCTGGTAAAACAGAAAAAACTTTGGGGATATAACTTTCTAATTGATTTATTTAACAGGTATCCAACGAAATACAAACTTCAGTCGAAAACGAAATACAAACTTCAGTCGACAAGTGTGGAGGGGCACCATCCCACTATTAATTTGCAATTGGTCACTGGTTTTGCCACCAATACAAAAAAAAGTATTTTTTTTTTCATTACATTTTTATTATTTAAAAAAAAAACATACAAATATCGAACAGTTTCAAATGGAGAAATTGTTATATCACTACTATTAATTCATTTAAATTGAAATCAGATGTGGCAATAAATGCGAATTGTTGCTCCCAGCTTGTCGGCTCATGGCGGAGAACGCCACTTGTGTTTTTGCCCCCACCATCCCTACACTGTTTAAAAATCTCTTGCGGGCACGGGCAACTTGCTAGTCTTGCAGAAGAATCGTTTCACCTGTGTTGTCCCATTTCTGAATTTTTGGCAGAAAGTTTTTTTTTAGCCTTTGGGGATATAACTTTGGTATCTCTGTCCGTTAGTCATATTGTAGAGATTGTAATGTTCAATGAGTTGCGTCGATGTTATTCCACACCAAACAAGCAGTTTTGTTCCACTTTGGCTGTGTTTGACTGTCGTTTTTGGATTATTTCCTGACCAACAGGATGGAAATATCAATGGCAACAAACAAGCTTTTAAATAAACTTTTAATGCTCTACCTACTGTATAATAACAACAAAGTGTTTCAATATTGAAAATAGGGACTTTGTTGTAGATCACCCCACATTATATGTATTTTATATTTTTTGGAAAGGGTGCATAACTGCTATCACCTTGGAAACAATTGGAACACCATTGAAGAAAAGCAATATCACCATTCCATGTTCTTGGATTTGTAATGATAAAATGACCCGATAATAGAGAAATCGTCACAAGCCAGGTCTGGACATATCAAAGAGGTCCACATTAAATCCGTCGACGAGTTACGAGACGCATTTGTAATTGACCGAATTATATTCTCACTGTTATTGAGTTAAAATAATCCTTGAGATTGCTCTAAAAAAATCTACTTTTCAAACACAAAATCATTCACCCTGTACATGGCAGGAAATAAAACAAAGCTAGCACATTAACAACTAATTGGTATTCAAAGAATACTTACCCTCCACCGTCAACTTTGTGCGAGCCAACTCTCCTGTTTTTGAAGGTTTTTTTTCTTCCTTTAATCCAATATGGCTGCCAGACCATGTGAGCGATTGGATCCTAAATATATGTTCTCTAATATAATTGTTCGTAGATCGCGCTCAATACATTTCGAATTGATCAGACGAAGCGTTCTACCTGTTGAATTATGACGTCATAATTAAGGCACCAATGACATCATTGTTAACTGCACCTATTCCCCATATGGAGTTATTTATAATTTATCTTGATAGCTGCACAAAGAAACAAGACATAAAGCAAAATAAGTTCAGAAAAAGTGTGTTATTTTAGAAATGGACAACCGTGCAAAACCCACAGTCGACGGAATCTTATTATAATAGAGCAAACGTTTTTATATTATATTCTCCGTTGGTGATTCTGTCTGTCTGTGATATTTCTGTCCGGGGGAGTGGCTACACACGGTCTGTGAGGAGCTTCAAAAACAAATATCCACTATTTTGTTTACTCGCATAGCTTCAAGGCCTCTTTTGTGAGGTCAGCTGTGTCTTGCTCTATCTCAAAGTTTTATTTCAACTCTATTTCGATATCTCATTTCATTTTTCACAGGCGCTAACATGGTTTTAGACTCGGTTGAAAAAAAAACGGGAAGAAACTTCGATGAAAGTTACCGTTTATAGAACGAAATGAATTTTCAAAGGCCTATAACAGAGAAGGCCATTGACATTCTCTCACGCCTTTGTCTCCACTCTAACTCACCATCTGATTTCATTTTTAGCGATGATTTTAGACTCGGTGTCAGCAATAATTGAGAAAATTCACGCACACACGGGAAATCGCTGAGACATTTTAGAAATTCGCCGCACGGTCTGTCATATACCGCCTAAAATAACAGACTGGAAAATGCGGAGACATATTTAAAATTTGTGGCACACTTTTCCATTTGATGACAGTCGTCATGATGAAATATTTAATTTATACATCGTCACAATAATGTGGGGAGAGGGGTACAGCTTCATTCACGTATCGTCACAGACGGGAAATTGCCGACAGATATTTCTTCGTTCCGGTTCTAATTTCATTCATCATTATTATACGGAAGTAGAGGTAATCCTCTTTAAACACTCCATTCATTCCATCGATGCTTTTTTTTTCACACGAGCTTTCAAGGTTGAACCGTGTTCTTACATCCAGGATTGAAAAACAAACTCCATTTCACGTGTGCATGGACATGTAATTCACAAGTATAAAATAAATAAATAAACACAGATGGGAGATTGCCGTGAGATATTTTTTCGTTCTTATTTTATACGTTATGTCCACGTACACTTAAAATAACTTTATTTGAAATCTTTAATTTAAAAAATGTCATTTTGTATGCTGTAACTAAAAGAGTAACTTTTATTTTTGTGGGACACAAAGGTGCAATGTAATGGGCTTATACACCGCCCAAAATACTTTTTTCCCAGGGACATTTCCATTTGAGCTGTATTCTTTATATCATCGGAATGTTTCATTCTTTAGACATAGTCACAATAACAAGTTGCAAATAGGTACTCTGCACGTAGGGAGAAAGGCGGTGCATCGTTTACGTGTTGCCACTCGCGTTTGTAAATGCTATCTCCAAAATTAATAAAATAATGAGGGAACAGAACAAGACCGCCAATGAACGTTAACCCAGATTTGCACGGGATGCTGAGCAACAAAGACATTGGAAGGTAATGTGTGCTCAGCAAACATATACAAGAGCAGTTGCAATGAATCCGGATGAAGTATTGGATAATGTGTGTGTGTGTGTGTGTGTGTGTGTGTGTGTGTGTGTGTGTGTGTGTGTGTGTGTGTGTGTGTGTGTGTAATTTGACATAAGAATATAAAATCATAAGAGATAGAATTGTGAGAAACAAAAATAAAAAAACAAGTTGTGTGTGTGTGTGTGTGTGTGTGTGTGTGTGTGTGTGTGTGTGTGTGTGTGTGTGTGTGTGTGTGTGTGTGTGTGTAATTTGACATAAGAATATAAAATCATGAGAGATAGAATTGTGAGAAACAAAAATAAAAAAACAAGTTGTGTGTGTGTGTGTGTGTGTGTGTGTGTGTGTGTGTGTATGTGTGTGTGTGTGTGTGTGTGTGTGTGTGTGTGACCCACTCCCATGTGGGTGATCCACTCCCTGGTGCAGTGTGCGTAATGTGGGAGGGATGTGGACGAGGAGGGAGAGGATTTGAGCTCTTGAACTCACGTTTTCCAAGATGTGTAATCACACATTTCAAACTGTATTTCCCATGTGCACGCACATGCATTCACATGTTATCAGATGTAAATACATTGTGTAGATTACATCATTTGTGGATCTGATAAATTGCCAGTAACCATTTCGTAAAACTGAATATGCAGGTGCAGCATGGAACTCAATATGTCGAAATGTCACACACGTCGATGCCCGTGGGATTCCCACGGGTGACCTCACCAGTATGGTTATTGTCCCCCGTTGCACCGCAGAGCGAAAGGGGGACTATGGCTTTCCCCTCCGTCCGTGTGTCCGTCCGTCCGTCCGTCCGTCTGTGCGTGCGGGCATGCGTGCGTACGTGCGTGCATGCATGCGTAAGCGAAGGACCACATTCGAATTTGGTGTGTGGGTGCAACCCACGGCAAAATCCAAGATAGCCGCCGCCATGTATGTCTGATGCAATGTATGTCTGAACATTGTGAGCGAAATATCTTGAAAAATAAGC
This sequence comes from Myxine glutinosa, assembly GCF_964187855.1. Classification (NCBI taxonomy): domain Eukaryota; kingdom Metazoa; phylum Chordata; class Myxini; order Myxiniformes; family Myxinidae; genus Myxine; species Myxine glutinosa. The sequence goes on along the minus strand of NC_136263.1, from coordinate 202,296,448 downwards.
GAAGTACCAACTTCTAATCTGGTGTGTGGGTGTATCTAGGCATAAGGAAGAAACCTATTGAAAATTGGGTCGCCACGTCAAAATACAAGATGGCCGCCACCATATATATGTCTGAACACTGTGAACGAAATATCTTGAAAAATAAGCGAAGTACCAACTTCTAATCTGGTGTGTGGGTGTATCTAGGCATAAGAAAGAACTCTATTGAGAATTGGGTCGCCATGTCAAAATCCAAGATGGCCGCCAACATATATATGTCTGACCCTTGTGAGCGAAATATCTTGAAAAATAAGCAAAGTACCAACTTCTAATCTGGTGTGTGGGTGTATCTAGGCATACGGAAGAAAGCTATTGAAAATGGGGTCGCCACGTCAAAATCCAAGATGGCCGCCACCATATAAATGTCTGAACCTTGTGAGCGAAATATCTTGAAAAATAAGCGAAGTACCAACTTCTAATCTGGTGTGTGGGTGTATCTAGGCATAAGGAAGAACGCTATTGAAAATTGGGTCGCCACATCAAAATCCAAGATGGCCGCCACCATATATATCTCTGAACCTTGTGAGCGAAATATTGTTGCGGTTTTTAGAACCACTCACTTGTAAATACTTGTAAATAATTCTTGCAAATAATTCTCTTCATTTAATAAGGTCACACCCATAGTTAGTCCACAAGCAACACATAGGACACCATAGGACTTTAGTTATTTCCTTAATATGTGTTTCAGATAAGGCTGTGTTCCCAATAGTTGCATCTGCGTTGCATTAATTAAATAAGATAGGTCCTTTTCGGTTCCATTCAATTTGCGGCTTGACTCTCTCCAAATTGTGGTACGCGCCTTGCCAGCAGTGTTCGCTGCCTCTCCCGGCCGCCATTACGCACGTGGTCAAGCCAGAGAAGAAGGGGGCGGAGTGCCCAGAACGAGGCATGGCCCTGTCGGCTGACCAACCAGGGCTGAGGTGAGCTCACCGGTGGGCGGAGTGCGAGAATACGCAGCTTGATTTCAAAGGGGCACTATATAAGCGCATGCGCCAAGCCCTTTCACGGACTGCGCGGGAGAGCTCGAATAGTACGGACTGCGCGGAGCGCACCTGGTGATTGATGATCTCGTTTGAAAGGCGCGTATGAACATTGAGAGAGAGAGAGGCAGCAGGCGCACCTATTACGTACGCAGGAGTCCAGCCCTCACATATGAAAAGGTCCGGTCGTGCGCCAAAGCCACGTGAAGCTGCCGGCCATTCTTCGCCGCAGACCCAGAGCCGGACTCGAGTGGACCGGAGCTGGACCTCAACGCCCTACCATCTGCCTGAGCCTTCCTCCCCTACCCATTACCATCTCCCGTGTAAGTCAGTCTGTTTGTCCTGGTGTTAAGTAAGACTGTATAGGTAAGGTTGCCCTGTAAGGTTGCTTCTTCTTCTTCTTGTATATTCTTTCCCTTACGTTTCCTCTTCTTTGGTTGTTGTAATAAATCATATTTGTTCTTTCTTTACTTTGGTTTCCTCTTATTCGATCGTCTTCGTCTTTTCTCTCCATTGAATACCTGTGGCATGATTCGGAACCACTTTGATCAGGTTTAGTCCTTTGTTAATGGCTCGGGCTTCAGATTGCTAAACCGCTCAGAAATTTCCATCTTGTCCGCGGTCCGAGCGGGAATTATCTCCTTGCTTTGCGGTCGGATTGGCACTCAGGTACTTGGGACTCCATTGACCAATCACCCTGGCCAATCTCGACTGGAAAGGAGCGTTATAATTTCCAGGATTGGGGGACGGCCAGCTTAAAAGACAAGGGGATTAACCCCCCCCCCCCTTGGTAAAGGGAGCGCCGACCCCCCGAATCCGCAACAATATCTTGAAAAATAAACGAACTACTAACTTCTAATCTGGTGTGTGGGTGTATCTATGCATAAGGAACAACGCTATTGAAAATTGGGTCGCCACGTCAAAATCCAAGATGGCCGCCGCCATGTATGTCTGAACCTTGTGAGCGGAATATCTTGAAAAATAAGCGAAGTACCAACTTCTAATCTGGTGTGTGGGTGTATCTAGGCATAAGGAAGAACGCTATTGAAAATGGGGTCGCCACATCAAAATCCAAGATGGCCGCCACCATATATATCTCTGAACCTTGTGAGCGAAATATTGTTGCGGTTTTTAGAACCACTCACTTGTAAATACTTGTAAATAATTCTTGCAAATAATTCTCTTCATTTAATAAGGTCACACCCATAGTTAGTCCACAAGCAACACATAGGACACCATAGGACTTTAGTTATTTCCTTAATATGTGTTTCAGATAAGGCTGTGTTCCCAATAGTTGCATCTGCGTTGCATTAATTAAATAAGATAGGTCCTTTTCGGTTCCATTCAATTTGCGGCTTGACTCTCTCCAAATTGTGGTACGCGCCTTGCCAGCAGTGTTCGCTGCCTCTCCCGGCCGCCATTACGCACGTGGTCAAGCCAGAGAAGAAGGGGGCGGAGTGCCCAGAACGAGGCATGGCCCTGTCGGCTGACCAACCAGGGCTGAGGTGAGCTCACCGGTGGGCGGAGTGCGAGAATACGCGGCTTGATTTCAAAGGGGCACTATATAAGCGCATGCGCCAAGCCCTTTCACGGACTGCGCGGGAGAGCTCGAATAGTACGGACTGCGCAGAGCGCACCTGGTGATTGATGATCTCGTTTGAAAGGCGCGTATGAACATTGAGAGAGAGAGAGGTAGCAGGCGCACCTATTACGTACGCAGGAGTCCAGCCCTCACATATGAAAAGGTCCGGTCGTGCGCCAAAGCCACGTGAAGCTGCCGGCCGTTCTTCGCCGCAGACCCAGAGCCGGACTCGAGTGGACCGGAGCTGGACCTCAACACCCTACCATCTGCCTGAGCCTTCCTCCCCTACCCATTACCATCTCCCGTGTAAGTCAGTCTGTTTGTCCTGGTGTTAAGTAAGACTGTATAGGTAAGGTTGCCCTGTAAGGTTGCTTCTTCTTCTTCTTGTATATTCTTTCCCTTACGTTTCCTCTTCTTTGGTTGTTGTAATAAATCATATTTGTTCTTTCTTTACTTTGGTTTCCTCTTATTCGATCGTCTTCGTCTTTTCTCTCCATTGAATACCTGTGGCATGATTCGGAACCACTTTGATCAGGTTTAGTCCTTTGTTAATGGCTCGGGCTTCAGATTGCTAAACCGCTCAGAAATTTCCATCTTGTCCGCGGTCCGAGCGGGAATTATCTCCTTGCTTTGCGGTCGGATTGGCACTCAGGTACTTGGGACTCCATTGACCAATCACCCTGGCCAATCTCGACTGGAAAGGAGCGTTATAATTTCCAGGATTGGGGGACGGCCAGCTTAAAAGACAAGGGGATTAACCCCCCCCCCCTTGGTAAAGGGAGCGCCGACCCCCCGAATCCGCAACAATATCTTGAAAAATAAACGAACTACTAACTTCTAATCTGGTGTGTGGGTGTATCTATGCATAAGGAACAACGCTATTGAAAATTGGGTCGCCACGTCAAAATCCAAGATGACCGCCGCCATGTATGTCTGAACGTTGTGAGCGGAATATCTTGAAAAATAAGCGAAGTACCAACTTCTAATCTGGTGTGTGGGTGTATCTAGGCATAAGGAAGAACGCTATTGAAAATGGGGTCGCCACGTCAAAATCCAAGATAGCCGCCTCCATGTATTACAGACCCTTGTGAGTAAAATATCATATCAGAGCATGTTTTCTGCGTCTTCCACTTTGTCAATTCACATCACATCCCCGACGGGGGACCTAGGCGTAACGCTTGTGTTTGTTTATATGCGACCGAAACGGCTTCTTATTCGTCAAATAAAATTCACACCCAAATACCGTCCATGACCTCTTAATTACGTTTACACCACTGAGACCGCTCAGACCATTGACGACCCTTGAAGTCACCCAAGACCTTTAAGACCACCAAGAGCCCTGAAGACCCAACATACCCTTAAAGACCCAAAACATGATGAAGAACCAAAATTCCCCGAAAACCAAAAAGCCCCTGAAGACCCAAAATACCCTTAAAGGTCTGATGATCCAAAAGACCCTGAAGACCCAAATGCCCCCAAAGACCCAAAATACCCTGAAGACTGTCTTCTACCGACTCCTCTCCGGCCTTGCTCCCCCAGCTCTCTCTGTGCTCTATCCCCCAAATATTCCTACAGGTCGCACAAGATCTGCCAGCAACCCTTTTATGGTTAAACTGCCAAAATCTAGGCTCTCTGCTCACCTTCACTCTTTCATTCCCCTTTTCTCCCACCTCTGGAACAAACTCCCCCACTCCCTTCAATCCCACTCCTCCCTCCAGGTCTTTAAAACAGCTGTTCACCGCCATCTCTTATCTTCCCCCATCCAAAACCTTGATCTTTTCTACCCCCGCTAATTCACCCCAGATACACTTTTTTGAAATTCCAACTTCTTTCCTGGAAGTCCTTGCAGTGTCCATATGTTTTATACCCCTCCCACCTCCGCCCAAGCCCTCTCCATCCCACAGTTCTCTCGATGTCCCTGCTCTCAAATGTTGTGTTTGTGTCCTTCCCCCTCTCTCCCCATATTGTCTACCGCTCCCCTTATTTTGTGTTTTATGTGTTGGTTTGACTTTTTGTGTGATTAATGTTAGCTCTTTCACGAGCCTCGATCTTGTATACAAAAAAAAAAAAAAAAAAGCCCAAAAGACCCCGAAGACCCAAAATACTCTAAAGACCAAAACACCCCGAAGACCCAAAAGAGTACAAATGGACAAAGTGTGTGTGTGTGTGTGTGTGTGTGTGTGTGTGTCAAACTTTTTGTGTCTGTTAATTACAAACGTGTATTAATTAGTGTTACGTACTATTGAAATATACCTTTTAGACTTTAGCCTGCTGAGACCCCTTCGACCTTTCAAGACCCTTTAGGACTCCTAAGATCCTTAAGACCCACACGACACAAAAGACCTCGAGGACCCAAAACACCCAATAGCCCGCAAGGACCCAAAAGTCTATGGGGACCCAAAATTCTCAGATGACCCCAAAAAGTCCCCAAAAACCCATATGACCACGAAGACCCAAACGACCCAGATGACCCAAAAAGGCCCAGAAGTCCCCAAAATACTCTGAAGACCCAAAAGACCCAATATTCCCCGAGCACCCAAAATACTCTGTGGACCCAAAAGACCCCCGAGTCTGGCAAGCATTTCGGTGAAGCTACAGGGTGGTGAAGACCATTGAAAATTTGGTCCAATTGACCAATGACCCCCGTGTTTGCAAACAGATCTGATGGGATACACACTCAACTGTGAAAAGAAACATCATTTACCAATGAAACAAAGTCTCAGCAAAGTTGAGCGAATTTCCTCTGGATTTGTCCAGATGAATCATTGAAGCATGTGGCCAACATTAGCTGTGGAATGTAATAGTTGATTCTACAGAGTGGCCACAAAGACCCTATGCACGCAGTTAGAATTTAGTTGGAATTTATCTGTATGCTCCCCTCCATTCTCCACACAAATTTGAATTTTTATCCATATTCTTCTGGACGTCTTCCACGTTGAGGGTTGGAGGTCATAAAAGCAGCCCCTGACAGCTGTTTTGAGGTCTTCAACTGTTGTTAGGTGGAGATGAGAAATTTCCTCTTTCAAAATGCTCCAAAGCGAGTTGTCATATGTTGTTAAGTCCAGACTTCGAGGAGGCCACACTATCTCAAGATCCACGTCCAATCCATTGTCCACTGAATTTGTCGTCGAGATATTCTCTAACTGTGAGAGCATAATGTGCTGGTGCTCAATCTTGTTGCAGGATAGCTGTTGCCTCGAGACTTCTCTCACACATTTTAACAGCTGGCTCATTGAACCTCTGTGAAAAAGTTGTCCTTATGTCTTCAAAACTTGCTCCTACTCGCGTGTGGCCGTGAACCTAAACACAAGTTATCAGTCTCTTCTGTCTTGTACTCACTGGTGTCCATCATGCTGAAGCCGTACCTGTAAAACAAATAAAACAAATAAATAACAGAGGACACACTATTATGCGTAGGGACTTTGTGGCCACTCTGTACATTTTACCCTTAACTCTACTTCCATATTCAGCATGTTTTTTCACTTTTCGCTATATGTCATGGGAACAAATACAAACAAGAAAGACGTTGTGCAGAGCAAGATCCTTGCAAAATCCACCCCTCCCGCCGCCCGGGCAACAAAACGTTGTCATGGATACATCAAATGATCTATTTCATTAAGATTGAAATTGATGATCTTAATCAAAGCTTGGTTCAATTGGATGAAGATTGGTTATTTTTCGGATGAAAATTGATGATTTTAGAGGTTTGACCTAGAGTTGAACTTTGACCTTTTGACTCCAGAATAGTTGCTTTCCCAATTCAGTGAGGTACCATGCAATTGCTGTTTAATTATCAAGTCAATGGCGTGAAAATTGATGATTTTTCCGATGAAAATTGATGATTCTGGAAGTTTGACCTTGAGTTGACCTTTGACCTTTTTACCTCAAAAATAGTTGGTTTCCCAATTCAGTGACTCAATCTGCAAATGCTGTTCATATTTCAAGTCAATTGGATGAAAATTGAGGATTTTAGAAATTTGACACAAGTTGGTGACCCTTGGCCTATGTTGACCTATTGACGTTTTGACCCCCAAAACAATAGGCTTCTTGATTATGACCAACTTTACTATTTGGTGAAGTTTCGTGAAGATCGGGTTGAAAATTGTGACCTGTAGGCGATAGACAAACAAACAGACAGGCAGACAGACAGAATAACGCACAAGACCAACCAATATACTTGAAAGATCTTCTGTTTTACAAGTAATAAAGTAAATGCATACAAAGTTATTACAGCAAGTTAAAAAATGGAGTATATTCAAATTTTCATTTGCAACGCAGGTTCCTCGGTCAATCTGCAGTGAGCCGTGCTCACCTGGAACACGGAAGGTGGCCCGTAAAGGTGAACCTTTCTGCTGCTTTGATTGTGTATCCTGTAATCCCGGGGAAATCTCCAGTTCTCTCGGTATGCACACGAACAATTGTTTTAATTGGATTGTTCAATGTTTTACACCTCCTACAGCTTGTGGTTCAACCCTTTTAATTTAGGCCGCAATGTGACCAACATATAAATGGAGGAGTGATACTACATTGATACACATAGTTGTTGTAACATGTTGCATTAGGTTGTGTTCCCTGGTAGCACAACAAATAAATACGTAACTAGATTGGCACTCTAGTAGAGCACATATCCCAACCAAGCTGAACAGTTTACGTTTTGTATCCTACTGATAGGCCGCATCTGTATCTGGATACTCACCAAAATCTTTTCGAGATATCCTGTTCACTGACAAACAAACAAACAAACAAACACACACACAAACAAACAAACAGACAGAGGTGAAAACATTACCTCCATCCACTTTCACTGGCGGAGGTAAATATGTAAACAATAAGTAAATAAATCCCCTCTCAACTCAACATCCCCGAATTTTTCTGGTTGCAGAAAACAATTACAACATGGGTCCATTAATCAGAATAACTGGTGAAAATGTTTTATTGGTATAATAATGATTTAAATGACTTTCGAACATTTGATTTAAAATAAAAAATATTTCTCTGGAAGCTTTTGGTGGCACGTAGTACAATTGGTCCTCGGTTAACATCGTGGTTACGTTCTTGAAAACACGAAATTAAGTGAAACTAGCAACGGTACCCGCCCTCGGGGCGGGGCTTCAATTTGGAGGCCCAAATGAAAAGGTAAAATATCAGAAATTGAAGGCTTTTTTATTTTAAACGATTCATATAAACATCCGTTAAATCATATCACACGCAAATCATCGAAATCTAAACAGTATCTTTGGAATTTCAATAAAAGCCACATCACTGTTCATATCGGTAAATATTATTCCATCGGGTTTCAAATCGTGCTCGCGATCTGTTAGCGTATTAACCGCGCAAATAGCTTTGTGGAATTCTCTCATGTAGAGAATAAATGTCGTTTGAACTTTGCCCGAGGTCATTATTTACTTTTAATGATGTTTATATACGAATGATGTTTAATGATGTTTATATTTGTTTTGGGTCATCCTTTCCGCATTCTCGTGGGATTGTGAGTTGGAGAGACGGCCGTGATGGCGGCGAGGGGGTTGGAATTCTCTCAAGCCGGGATTCAACCCGTATCCTTATAAAAAGTCTTTGTCCGAGGTCACCGAGTCCGATCGGTGCAGCTGTGCAGCGATCGGTGCAGCCGTTTGTGCGGAACAGGAGATACCCGGTGCTACGCATGGGTGGGAGGCCAGAAGCAAACAGGCCATGCAGATACTGTGAATGCTAAAGCATGAAACCAATAAATTCCACATTCCTGTAGCACCTTCAGTCGCACGTCAAACATGGACAGCAATCTCGTGAAGGACTTCCATGAAAAACGTACCCGTTCACAAACAAACGGGTACGTTTACGTACAGAAACATCGATCGTGGGACCGTGGGGAATCTGCATATGGCGATGGCAAAATATCAGAAATTGAAGGTTTTTTTTATTTTAAACGATTCTATAAACATCCGTTGAATCATTTCACACGCAAATCATCGAAATCTGAACAGTATCTTTAGAATTTCAATAAAAGCCCCATCACTGTTCATATCTGTAAATGTTATTCCATCGTGTTTCAAATCGTGATCGATACACTATTATCGTGATCGTGAATTCGTGATCGATAATCGTGTTCACAATCGCTATGTCATATGTACTCCCGATACGTGTACCAAATTCCCGATACATGTAACTGTACCAAATCAACAGTTAAAAGGATTTTGAGCCGATAGCTGTTACGGCCTTGGCAAGATCGATGGAGACAGCGATCTGTTGGCGTATTCACCAGCCAAATAGCTATGTGGAATTCTCTCATGTAGAGATTAAACGTTGCAGCTGTTACGGCCATGGCAAGATCGATGGAGACAGCGATCTGTTGGCGTATTCACCGCCCAAATAGCTATGTGGAATTCTCTCATGTAGAGATTAAACGTTACGGCTGTTACGGCCTTGGCAAGATCGATGGAGACAGCGTTTATTATACTTTTCATAAAGGACACTGCCTCAAGCCCCAGGCCCCATCACGGATGGGGCTCAGCGGTTTACCCGAGCCTGACGGCGAAGGGCAAGGCACACGCTGGCCCGTCCAGTGTAGCGCGCGTGCGGCCCCGGACATCAAAGGGCATTAAACGTTCATTAAAGGATTACGAAACGAAAAACATTACGAAATTACGTTCACACCGTCATGTCAAACACTACCATGAACACATACATCGTCACAATGAGAACATCATCACAATGGACGTTATGCGAACATGAATGTTATGCGGGAGTCCAAACCTGAGAATACTGGAGACCAAAGCTGAAATTGGGAAAACTAAATAGCCTATTTTACTCCTGGAGATCCCAGGATTACCCACACAAAATATCGTTTCGATCGGTTGAGCCATTTTTGCGGTACCATCAAACAGACGGACAGACATTTGGTGAATTATAGTAAGATGGCGTTGAATGCAAATAGGAAGTGTTATGTTCCTTCACGCACATTAAATTCATCACATTTAAGTGAATTCACAAACTTGTCGTTGGTTCTATATTCTGTATCCCAGACAGGTTGAAGGGGGGGGGTGCGGGGGGGGGGGGGGGGGGAGGATGTACGAGAAATGGGAGAGAAGTGGGAGAAGGGGGAAGTTGACACATCTAACTTGACCTGAGGGGGAAGAGAGGACGAAGAACCTGCCTGGACTGATTTACTTCTGTTGTTCATTTTTCAACTTGAGGCATCGAAAACACTTCACTTTGCAATAAATAATTGCTTAAAACCAAACGTTATTATTTAATAAATATTGCACTCAATAGTCAGTCCACATATGCATTTTATGACGTACAAAGTTTTTCGAAGTATTGTTTAATTAGATAATTGGAAAAGAGTTAACTCACCTTAAATAAACCTTATACAGAATTTGGGATTTAATATGGAATATATTTTTTTTCTTGACTTGGGTTTACTTTCCTAACTCAGTATATCAATCTGGTGAGTTTCTTTTACACTTTGGTGATTTATTTGTTAAAAGAACCATGTCACTGATTGTGTGTCACAGCAAGAAGTCAACAACAGGATTATATCACAGGTGGTGTGGCAAAATGTACGGACATGTGCATTTGATGATTGGCTTCACATTCGGGTATACAAGGGTTGTTGCGTTCTGTATTAGTGGAAAACAACTGCTGCACGTCTCCAAAAGTTATTGCCGCTTCCTCTGGAGATGGTCCGTCAACTCGACAATGCTGTTTGTCATGGAGTGGTGGCTTTACGAAATTACGGCATGAAACAGCGTGCTATTGCTCGGCAGTATGGCATCACTCAAGGTCAGGTGTCAAAGATCCTGAAACGAAATGCTCAGAGGGGTGTCCCTACTCCAATACCGAGGCCAGGACGTCACCGCAGAACAACAAGGAGGGATGATCGCCAGCTGCACCGGTTAGATTGCAATGGCCGTACCAAGTCAGCTAATCGGCTTAGGGCTGAGTGGCAGCAACTGACAAATGTGCCTGTATCCAGAAGGCTAGTCAACCAACGGCTGGTTCAAGCAGGCTATCGTGCCAGGCATCCCCTGAGAAAGCCACGCCTGACCAGACAAAACCGCCAGCGCCGATTGCAGTGGGCCAGAGAGCACCGTCAATGGCAGCCAGGACACTGGAATCACGTGATCTTCAGTGACGAGTCTAGATTTCTGGTCTATCGTCAAGATGGCCGCGTCCGAGTGCGCAGACAAGTGCATGAAGCCCACAACAAAGATTGTATAGTGCCAAGAGTCCAAGCTGGAGGTGGTGGGGTGACCATTTGGGCTGCGTTTCATGCAGGGGGCAAAACTTACCTGGTTGTTATGAATGGAAACCTGAACCAGTTAAAGTACAGGGCCATTCTGGAAGAAACATTGCTTCCATTTGCTCGTGCAGCCTTTCGAGGAAACTTTGTCTTTACAAGATGACAATGCACGGCCTCATCGTGCTCGCATGATCCAACACTTTCTTGCTGACCGTGTTGTAGAGCATATGGAGTTGTCTGCCATGTCCCCGGATATGAATCCGATAGAGAACTTGTGGGCAGAATTAACACGTCAAATCGACCACTTGGACCAGCAGCCGACCTCTGTGCGTGAATTGCAGCAGGCTATTGTCACTGCATGGCAAGCGATTCCTGTCCAAACCTTGGCAAATCTCGTGAACAGCATGCCTCAACGTGTACGTGCTCTCCTGAATGCTCGTGGGGGTTTCACGAAGTTCTGAACTGTAATTTTACTGTCTGTAATCCCAGTCGTAATTAAACTTTGTTAAAATTAAATTTTTTGGCTCATGTGCAAAATAAAGAGATACTTCCCAAAAACGTATAGAAGTTTAACACAGTACTGTCCATGAATTGAGTTCGATATCAGTTTACACCACTTTCAAGGATCAATTTATTTGTTTCGAAATGTCAAATGTGGTTTTTGTTTCTTTTAAAGGTCACATTAACAGAATCTAGAATAATTTCAACATAATTCCAATGAACTTTTGGTTGTAAGACATCTTGAAAAGCAAGTTCACCCCCACAAAAAAAATATTCCATATTAAATGCCAAGTCTGTATATACCCCTGGAATATGAAAAAATATAATCAGACTACGGTTCGATCCCTAACTTCAGTTTTCAGTTGCTGTAATTTTACAAAGTAATAATAAATAACTAATTGCATAGTGGGGACCCAACCCTCCCCCCTCTCCTCTCCATCCCTCTCCAACTCCTCACTTGTCTCCCCACCTCTCTCCTCACTCTCCTCTCCCCTCACTCTCCTCTTCCTCTTCACCATTCTCTCCTCCCTCACTCTCCACCCACACTCTCCTCCCTCATATTCCTCTCTCCTTTCCCCCCATTCTCCTCTCCCTCCTCTCCTCCTCACCCTCCCTCCCCATCCCCACTACGTTCGACCAAATATGTTCAAAACTGCCATTAAAATGCATTTTTAAAACAGCAATATTAGTCCGATTTTCTCACTTTTTACTGCAACCGAGTCTTAAACCATCTTAGTGACTACAAAAAAATGAAACCAGATGGTGAATTACAGTTGACATAAAGCTGTGAGAGAGTCAGAAAGTTCGAGATTAAACAAAAGAGGCTTCTGAGGCCTTCAAACCAAATAAGATTCTTGGGTACTGTCATGTATGAAGCTGCAAATATTCACCGTTGTATCCCTACACAGTGACCGCATTGTATCCCTACGCCCCAGCTCAGATGGCGCTGCAGTTAATCGGGCCTGTATCGGCAGAGTCAATAAACGTGTGCTACAATCAATCGTAGTTTGTCAAGGTACCTTACATGGCGACGAGGATGGGATTCGAACCCACGCGTGCAAAGCACAATTGATTAGCATTGTCGAGTGCTTTCATGTTTTCATTGTCAGCTTCATACAATTAGCATTGTCGGTGTCATCTATGAAGCTGCAAATATTCACCGTTGTATCCCTACACCATGACCGCATTGTATCCCTACGCCCCAGCTCGGATGGTGCTGCAGTTAATCGGGCCTGTATCGGCAGAGTCAAAACAACAGTTTGAACCGCCACTGCCGGAGATCGTCGTGGCTGCTCCAGCCGGCTCGGATGCCTCGAAAACCTCTGTGAACGTCTCACCCCCGCAAACGCAAACATCCTTTTCAGGATGTCATGTATGAAGCTGCAAATATTCACCGTTGTATCCCTACACCGTGACCGCATTGTATCCCTACGCCCCAGCTCAGATGGCGCTGCAGTTAATCGGGCCTGTATCGCCAGAGTCAATAAACGTGTGCTACAATCAATCGTAGTTTGTCAAGATACCTGACATGGTGACGAGGATAAACATCTAGACCATGACTTCTTTCGGCCATATCGATGAATTCGACCCTCATGAGGGGGTTTTGACACGTATTCTGAGTGGTTGTCTTTTTACTTCGAGGCAAACGGCATCACGACCGAAGCCCGGATGAAGGCCGTCTTCCTGTCCGTTTGTGGGGGTGAGACGTTCACACTCGTTAAAAACCTGATTCGTCCTTGGACAATCCAGGAGCTCACTTATGCAGAGCTCAAGGCCGCTTTGAAGGAACATTGTAATCCATCTCCTTCAGTCATCCTGAGTCGGTTTAAGTTTTACATGTGCAGACAGCAGCAAGGTCAGTCGATCGCAGACTTCATTGCACACCTCAAAAAAATGTCACATCTGTGTGAGTTTGGGGACATGATTGACGACATGCTCCGTGATTTGCTGGTGGTTGGCATTTCCGATGACCGCACTCGTAGACGCCTGCTTGCTGAGAGAAGACTGATGTTCCAAAATGCCAGAGACACCGCCATTTCCATGGAAAGTGCTGAACGCAACGCTACAAGCTTCGGGACCACTCGCTCGTCTGGTACCAGCCCTGCTGTGAATCGGTTGGATCATGATCAGCCAAAACGTTGGAACAAGGCTCTTCATCAGAAGTCAGTGCAGTCTCAAACACACAACCAATGTTTCGGTGCAACGGAAAGCACCCTCTGGAGACGTGTCGGTTCAAAGCTGCCACCTGCCGTTTCTGTTAGAAAACTGGCCATATTTCTCCAGCTTGCATCACTCGCAAATCGGGAAAAGGGAAAGCTGCTGACAAGAAGATTCATCAGTTTATCGGTTCGGAGGAACCTGAGTTTGACCAGATGAGCTCTGTTTCCGACAACTCAGAATCGTGTGACCTGTTTCACATTGATTCTCACCATAAGCGGGACATCTACAAAACCTGAATAGAGTTCTGAAGAAGATTTCGGACTCTGGCCTACTTTTGCGTCGAGACAAGTCCAAGTTTATGGTGCCATCAGTCACGTACCTGGGTCATACTATTGATGCCGAGGGTCTACACCTGACAGATGAGAAAGTCCGAGCTATCAAGGATGCTCCTGCTCCACGAGACATGACCGAACTGAAGTCATACCACGGTTTGCTTCAGTTCTATGGTCGTTACATCCCGAATGTGACCGACGTTTTGGGTCCCCTTTATCGGCTTTTGAGGAAAGGAGTCTCCTGGAGCTGGGGGTCCACTGAACAATCAGCATTCCAGACCTCTAAGGATCTGCTCAAATCGTCCAATGTTCTCGTTCTTTTGATCCAGAGAAGGATCTTGTGCTGACATGCGATGCCTGTCGGTATGGAGTGGGGAGTGTATTATCACACATGATGCGTGATGGTACGGAAAGACCTGTTGCATTTGCATCCAGAACGTTGTCCCCGGCAGAGAAGAACTATTCCCAACTTGACAAGGAAGGATTGGGAATCGTTTTCGGCGTCAGCAAATTTCGCCAGTATCTTCTTGGACATCATTTCACGATTCGCACTGATCACAAGCCACGAATCAGTCTGTTTGGTCCAACTAAGGCGACATCTGACACTCTACCGCCCAGGATCATCCGCTGGTCCCTGTTTCTCGCTGCTTATGACTACACCATATGTTATAAGCCCGGTTCGTCTATCACAAATGCAGATGCCATGAGTCCATTACCCCTTCCAGAATCCGTTGATGATTCGCCGACACAAGGATCCATTATTGCAATGATGGATCATCTGGACGATTGTGCTGTCGATTCCGGCCAGATCCGCACCCATACTCGACGAGACCCCATTTTGTCCAGAACTGTCCAGGCTGCACAGCTTGGATGGCATTTGCTACCTGAGGGTGACCCAGCTTTTGCGGCTTTTAAAGCACGTAAAAACGAACTCAGCGTGGAAAATGGTTGCCTAATCTGGGGATGTCGTGTCGTGATCCCGGAAAATCTGCGTTCCAGGGTCATGGATGAAATCCATGACTGTCACCCCGGGATTGTGAAGATGAAGTCACTCGCTAGAAACTATGTGTGGTGGCCGAATCTTGATGCTGATATCGAACATCATGTTCGACATTGTTACCCCTGCCAGAGCACCCGGAATACATCTGCGAAAGCGCAACTGCATCCCTGGGAATGGCCCAGCGAACCGTGGCATCGCCTACATCTCGATTATGCTGGGCCTATTAACGGCAGCATGATTCTAATCATCACGGACGCGCACACAAAATGGATTGATGCCTATGTGACGCGTGGTACTACGTCAGTCATTGTCATCGAAAGACTCAGACGTTGTTTCGCCACTCATGGTCTGCCCAGGATGATCGTGAGTGATAACGGTTCGTGTTTTTCCAGTTCCGAGTTTGCCGAGTTCACACGTCGGAACGGCATCAAACATAAGTTTGTCAGCCCACATCACCAGGCTTCAAATAGCTTGGCCGAACGATCCGTGGGAATTATCAAAACCCGGATTGCAGAAACTTCAGGAGGGAACCCTGGAAATAAAGCTTGCTCGTCTCCTGTTCAAATACCGCATCACGCCACAATCAACAACCCGTGCAGCTCCGCCTTAGTTATTGATGAAACGACACTTGAGATCGACACTTGACAATCTCAAACCAGACATATCATCAAATGTTTATCAGAGCCAGCTTAATCAAAAGTTGGTGCACGATACGTCGTCCAACAGTCGCTGTATCAACATTGGAGATCCAGTGTTTGCCCGAAATTTTGGTGCAGGTGCGACGTGGCTACCGGGGGACATCATCGAGAAGCCAGGTCCACTGTCCTGCGTGATTCGCCTGCAGGACGGCCGCGAAATTCTTCGACATCAGGACCACATAACCTACCGTCACTGTGAGTCGATAGAGCCTGCAGCATCGTCACAGTCAGGACAACAGTTCGACCCGCCACTGCCGGAGATCATCGTGGCCGCTCCAGCCGGCTTGGATGCCCCGAAAACCACTGTGAACGCTACACCCTTCGTGGAGACCAAAGGAATCACCTCGGACTCTGTATCCCCTGGTCCACTGCGACCCAAAGGGATCACCTCGGACTCTGTATCCACTGGTACACTGCGACCCAAAGGGATCACCTCGGACTCTGTATCCACTGGTACACCGCCACCCAAAGGGATCGCCTCAGACTCTGTATCCACTGGTACACCGCGACGCTCAATGCGTGAGAGAAAAGCACCCGACCGGTTGAATCTTTGAAGATGTTTTTTTTCACGTTGACACATGTTCTATTTTCTCATTGACACATGTTCTATTTTCACGTGACACACGTTCTATTTTCACGTTGACACATGTTCTATTTTCACGTTGACACATGTTCTATTTTCACTTATTTTCATTATTCTCAGGAATCGTTTGCACACATATTTTCACATGTTTTGGAAATGTTGCTTTTGAAATGTCAATTCTGGAAATCCAGCACGTATTGCTCTTGGTAATTTTGGACTTAAAGGGGAGGATGTCATGTATGAAGCTGCAAATATTTACCGTTGTATCCCTACACCGTGACCGCATTGTATCCCTACGCCCCAGCTCAGATGGCGCTGCAGTTAATCGGGCCTGTATCGGCAGAGTGAATAAACGTGTGCTACAATCGATCGTAGTTTGTCAAGATACCTTACAGGTACAATGTCAGGGGCATAGAAAAGATCGCTTTATATAAGGGTATGTGCCATGTGGCAAAGTAAAGAAAAGAAGGGACATTCCATAGCTTGTAGAAAATGCCAAACAATACAAAATAAGGGGCATTCAAAAAATATCTTGTACATGCTGGACTACCCTTGTGCTCTTGGAGGAACCAAGTAATGCTCTAGAAAAGTTCATATAAAGGGGCGCCAATTTGATTCATACAAAAACATGAAGAAGTAAATGTATTTTATTTGCCAGATGTAGGGCACCCCTTCATATAAACATTTCTAGAGCATTACTTGGTCCTCCTCAAAACACAAGGGTAGTACAGAAGGACAGAATAGACTCCTTATTCTGCAACTGGACCAGACGGCATCAGCCCACGGGTCCTACAATCCTGCTCCACCACTCTATCCCGCACTCTCTCTGTTCTCTTCATCCTCTCTTTTGCTCAAGGCCATCTGCCATCAGTTTGGAAATCAGCCAACATTACCTCTTTACACAAAAAATATGCTAAAACAGATCCTTGCAACTACAGACCAATCAGCCTGGTCCCATTAATCAGCAAGGTCATGGAATCGATCATCTAATCTGACATCAAATCCTTCCTCTTCTCCAATGGCTTGATCTCGGATAATCAATTTGGATTCAGACCAGGCCACTCTACTCTGGACATTCTACAATGGATGGAGGTCCTCAATGCCAAATAAGAAATCAGAGCTGTCTCCCTTGACATATCACATGCCTTCGATACGGTCTGGCACCCCGCTATGCTCACCAAACTCTCCTCCTATGGTATCCATGGAAATCTCCATGCATGGCTTGCGGACTTCCTCTCTGGTCGTAGTCAACGTGTGGCCCTGAATGGATTTCTCTCATCTCCCCTTCCTGTTCAGGCTGGAGTTCCCCAAGGCAGTGTTCTGGGCCCTGTGCTTTTTCTGATCTTCATCAATGATCTCTCCGACTCTCTGGAAAATCGGCCTGATCTCTTTGCTGATGACTCCACTCTCTGCCGCTCCATACCTCATCCCTCAGATCGGCAGTCTGCAGCCTCCTCACTCTCTGCAGACCTGGACAAAATCATAGACTGCTCAAACAAGTGGAACATTTCTTTCAATCCTGACAAATCTCACACTATCACTATGTCTCTCCGAAAAGTCCGACTGGACAACCCTCCCATATACTTTCTCAACAATCCTCTCTAATAAGTTCTGTCAATCAAGCTTTTGGGTCTCACTATCTGCCATGATCATTCCTGGGAAAACCACATTTCCAAGCTGGCCTCCAAAGCCAGTTGCCGACTGGGCATCCTTCTTCTTGCAAAGTCCTTCCTTGGCACACTTGAGCTCTTCACCACTTACAAGTATTTGATCCGCAGCTCAAGGGAATACTGTTCTCCCCTCTGGGCTGGTGGTCGTGCCTCACACCTAGCTCAGCTTCACGCTGTTGAAACCAAAGCTTTCAGGATCATTGGAATCTCCTGCGATGAAGCTAACTCCGAGGGCCTTTCACTCACTCACCGCACGCAGGTTGGTGGTCTTTCAGTCTTCCACCGACTCCTCTTACACGAGCCTCGATCTTGTATACAAAAAAAAGAAAAAAGACATCAATGTGATTTTGAGGCTTTTCTAGATAAAATTCAAGAATGCATAAATGGACGATGCTGAAATTTGGAACATATTACCTCAACGTACAAAGCATTGACTTCTGAAATATGCAGCCAATTTTGTCCTGTAGAAGCCAAGAAACGTAATTTCAGTTCAATGTTAAACCTAAACAGAGAAACGATCCCTTATATGAAGTGAGGGGCGCTTTGCACCTCCCTTTGTTTGCGAAGATTTGTTTTTGAAGTTCCTCCCTGAATGGGTGAAGCCCCTCCCTGAACGGGCACCAGACAGACCGACTGGAGAAGAGTATTATCGTGTCGATATATACATATCTACAGTGCATTCAGAAAGTATTCAGACCCCTTCACTTTTTTCATATTTTGTTATGGTGCAGCCTTATGCTAAAATCGTTTAAATTCATTTTTTCCCTCAACAATCTACACTCAATACCACATAATGACAGAGAGAAAACAGGATTTTAGAAAGTTTTGCAAATTTATTAAAAAGAAAAAACTGAAATATCACATTTACACAAGTATTCATACCCTTTGCTATGACACTTGAAATTTAGCTCAGGTGCCTCCCATTTCTTTTGATCTTCTTTGAGAAGTTTCAACACCTTGATTGGAGTCCACCTCTGGTAAATTCAATTGATTGGACATGATTTGGAAAGGCACACACCTGTCTATATAAGGTCTCACAGCTGACAATGCAAATTGTATGGTCAGGGTCAATTTGAACTTTTATGGTCAGGGTGGAAAACTCCAGTTTCCCTTGACATCATTAACCGAGGAGTTTAAGGTGGTGAGGGTGCGGGAGTTCATGATGTTGTGGGATTCAAGTGATGCAGTGGTAAAGAATGCTCTCCCAGAGAAGAAGGGAAGTCGGAAGTGGTATGCAAGAGCAGAGGTGGACGAGATGGAGGAGCGGTTGCAACAGGAGGAGGTCATGGGGATGGTACAGCATGGGAAGCATGGCTTGGGGTGGATGGAGCATGAGCGATGGGGAAAGGCATGTGTGAAAGAGAGGAGGAAGATGGTTGAGAGGGGGTTGAGAAGAAAGGAAGAGGAGGGGAGATATGTGAAAGCAGTCGGTCAGGCACAGCAAGGTGCTTGGACTAAGTGGGAAGGTGTGCGGGTGAGGATATTGAAGTGGCAAGAGATTTGGAGGATGGAGCCAATATTGTTGAATTTCCTGTTGCGGGCAACGTATGATGTGCTTCCGTCACCAGTAAACTTGAGATTGTGGGGGTTGTTGCAGGAGGAGAGATGTTATTTGTGTGTAGGTGTGGGAACGGTGCAGCATGCACTGAGTGCATGCTCAGTAGGCATTGGCAGCAGGAAGATACAGGTGGCGACATGATCAGGTGCTGGCGGTGGTGGTGCAGATGGTGCAACAAGAGGTGCTGAGATCGAGAGAGAGAGAAGAGTGGAGAAGGAGACTGATGGGGGAGAGGTGTGGTTTGTCAAAGAGGGCCAAGTGGAAAGAGGTGGGAAGAGGAGGAGGAGGTGGAAAGCAAGAGGGCTGTCAGATGCTTGTGATTGGCAGGTGGTGGCAGACCTAAAGCCACAATTGGTATTCCCAGAGGAGATCTGTGTGACAAGCTTGCGGCCTGACATTGTCATTTGGTCAAGTGCAACAAGACAGGTAATCTTAGGGGAGTTGTCGGTACCTTGGGAAGAGAACATGGAGGAGGTGCACGAGAGGAAGAGAGGAAAGTACAGTGAGCTGGAGGCAGAGTGCCAGGAGAAGGGTTGGCGTGTTTCGTGTCAGCCATTTGAGGTGGGGTGTAGAGGGTATATTGGCAATTCCTTTTCTGCATTTCTTGCTAGGCTGGGAGTGTGTGGGACAGAAAGAAGGAGGATGTGTGACAAGGTGGCCCAGGTTGCCTTGAAAGGCTCATTTTGGATATGGAGGAAGTTTATGGAGACACGTCGAACGGTGGAGGTTGGTTGTGGGTGGTTTTTTTTTTGTTTGTTTTTTTTTGTTATCATTATTACTTCTTATTTTGTGTATATGAGTGAGTGGGTGAGGGTGTGTGTTTTTGCATGAATTAATTTTTGCATGGGTGTGTGTTTTTGTGTGTTGAGTGGTGTATGATGTAAGTGTAGGTGGTTGTTTGGTTGGTGTTCTGTATGTATGTGTGTGTATGGGTGTGTATGTGTGTGTGAATGATCTGGTGTGTTTTGTTGGTGAGTGGTGAAGAGTATAAAGGTGGGTGTTTGAGTGTTCCACCATGTTTGTTTGGTGCTGTGGATTCTGGATGTGGAGGTGTTGTTGTTTTTGTTGTTGTTGTTGTTGTTGTTGTTCGCACTGGCTGGGGGTGGGGGTATGTACGCATCCAGATGCAGTTGCTGCATTTGGATGTGTACGTGCCCTGCTGGCCCACCTTAGCTGACCGTATCGAGGTTGAAGGGCCGAAACGGGATGATGCTGAGGACCTCGACTGAGGACCCGGTCAGTGCGGCACACTTGTGACCAGGTGTGTTTTGAACTTATATATATATATGTATATATATATATATATATATATACGTATATACAGTATATATCTTCTATATATATATATAAAAGAAAGTTTTTGTTTGTTTGTTTGTTTGTTTGTCTGCGCGCGCTAATCTCCTGAACGGTGAAAGATAGGAGGAAACTTCGAATACAAAAAATGTCGGGACGGGCCCCGGGAAGGTTATAGGCTAGGTGGTGAGACCGTTCGAGGCCCACCTCGGCCGGGCTGGGCCCATTTCGCAATTAAAAGCTGAGCTGACTTATAGTAGTCAATCTTCTACAGCCGCGATGTAAAAGCTGAATTATAGTAGTAAATTCATTCAAAAATAACTAAAAGTGTCGGAACGTGCCCCGGGAAGGTTATAGGCTAGGTGGCGAGGCTGGTCGAGGCCGCTTCGACCGGGCTGGGCCCATTTCGCAATTAAAAGATGAGCTGAATTATAGTAGTCAATCTTCTACGGCCACGAGTAAAAGCTGAATTATAGTAGTAAATGCATTGAAGAAGAACCAAAAATGTCGGGAGGGGCACCTGGAAGGTTATAGGCTAGGTGGCGAGGCCGGTCAATGCCCACCTCGGCGGGGCTGGGCCCATTTCACAATTAAAAGCTGAGCTGAATTATAGTAGTCAATCGTCTATGGCCGTGAGTAAATGCTGAATTATAGTAGTAAATTCATTCAAAAAGAACTAAAAATGTCGGGATGGGCCCCGGGAAGGTTATAGGCTCAGTGACGAGGCCGGTCGAGGCCACATCGGCCGGGCTGGGCCCATTTCGCAATTAAAAGCTGAGCTGAATTATATTGGTCAATCTTCTACGGCTGCGAGTAAAAGCTGAATTATAGTAGTAAATTCATTCAAAAAGAACCCGGGCAATGACGGGTGCTTTCAGCTAGTATTTATTAAACAGGAAGTAAATTCCTGCATGGGGCTGGTGTGAAAGAATTCTCACTCAACCCAGGACTCAAACCTACAGACCTCATCACTTATGTGGTGACAGCCCACTGAGCTATTGAGTCTCCAGGACATCCTCAGAGATTTCTCACGTAAACACTGCAAGCTTTATGATTGCTGATGTCTTACATGCTTTTTTTTTTCAAAAATAAATAAAAGAAAAATTTTACACAGAAAAAACACCTTAGGTCTTAGGACATACACACGGGAGAGGTAGGGGTGATACCAGAAGTTTGGTACGAGTTCAGAAAAGTTTGAGGGAGTAGTTTAGTGACAACACAGACACACTGTACAATATATATATATATACAGTATACATACATGCAGTCGTGGCCAAAAATATTGGCACCCTTGCACTTTTTTCAAATAACACAATTTTCTCTAAAAATAAGTTGAAATTGACAAAAGTACTTGGTCTCCACAATTCTTAATTTCACTGTTAATATTGTTATGGATTTGAGAATTGTGTTTTTATTGTTGTTGTAAAATATCACCCTCCTTCCTCCATTTGTTGTGTATAAAGGTCAAAGGGACGGACCGCCCGAGGCGCCCGAGGCGTTATAAAAGCGCCCGCGCAAGCATTTTTGGGAGAGAGGCGGCAGATGAGTTCAGATGCGTCAGAGAGTCGGCAGTCCACCAGGAGAGAGTTGAGTGGAGTTGTTCAGTTCAGTGGAGGAGGAGCAGTGAGGTCGAGCGCAGGAGGCGGAGGACGCGTGAGACAGCTGCCGGTGTGAAACCGAATACGTGGAGCTGCCGGCTCCTCGCTGCCAGCCCGAAGCGGGGCTGTGTTTGCCGGGTTTTCGCCTCGACCCCAAAGCGTGGATCGGAGCGCGCGCTTGAAGCTGGACCTCGACGCCTACCATCTGCCGGGACCCTCCTCTGCCATCCCAAACCATTCCTGCCAGTCAATCCTTCTGTGTACGTGAGTTTGTTCTGTGTGTCTTGTCCCTGGGAATAAGTAAGACTGCCATAAGGTAAGCTAGCGTTGCACTGTGTCCTTTTGGTCCGTCCCTCTTTCTGTCTTTATTTTCTTATTCTTCCTTCTTCCTTGGTTCCTTTATAACCACCTTTAGAGGCCATTTTTCCCCGCAAAGCGGGGGTTGGCCTTTTTCGGGAACCGTGGTTGTTGTTGTTTTTCGGTCCCCTTTTTGAAGCAATGTTTTACGGCAGGATGCCCTTCCTGACGCCAACCCTTTTTGCCGCCTTCCTTCCTTTGATACTTGTAAATATCAAACTGTAACGGTCTTCAAGCAGCCATCAATCATCTGGACTGGTCTCCCATCTCTACCACCTCTGACATCAACTCATCCTGGGAATTCTTCCAAAGTAAATTGCTCTCTCTCATGCACAGATTTATCCCATCTCGTCTTCAGTTGTCATACCCTTCCTCCCGTCCATGGTACACGGAATCTTGTGGTGAGGCTGTTGCCCAGAAACAACTTGCCTTCGTCTCCTAGAAAGCAAATCCAACGGAAGGAAATCTCATTTCCTTTCACAAAGCCCGAAACAAGTGTGTGTCCACCCTCAGGAGAGCCAGGAAACAATATCTCTCCGTTCTCAAGACCGAACTCTCTTATCTGTCTCCCTCTTCCAAATCCTGGTGGCGTCTGGTCAAATCCGTTTCTGGTGTTTGTTCCCCCTCCATCCCCTCCCTTACCTCAAACGGCTACACAGCTGACTCCGCACGTGAAAAAGCTGAATGCCTCAACTCTGTGTTTGCCTCTAAATCTTGTGTCCCAAACCCATCCCTCTCTGTACCCACCATACCCAGTCGTACCCTGCTGCTCCTGGACTCTGTGTCCTTTCCTCCTGACAAGGTGGAAAAGTTTCTGTCAACCCTCGACTCTGATTCTGCAACTGGACCCGACGGCATCAGCCCACGGGTCCTAAAATCCTGCTCTGCTGCTCTATCTCACCCTCTCTCTGTTCTCTTCACCCTCTCTTTTGCTCAAGGTCAACTGCCATCTGCTTGGAAATCAGCCAACATCACCGCTTTGCACAAAAAAGGTGCAAAAACAGATCCTAGCAACTACAGACCAATCAGCCTTCTCCCAATTATCAGCAAAGTCATGGAATCCATCATTGCTTCGGATATGAAATCTTTCCTCTTCTCCAATGGCTTGATCTCTGATCATCAATTTGGTTTCAGACCAGGTCACTCTACTCTGGACATGCTGCTTCTGCTGTCTCAACAATGGATGGAGGTCCTCAATGCCAAACAGGAAATTAGAGCTGTCTCCCTCGACATATCACGTGCCTTCGACACGGTCTGGCACCCCGCTCTGCTCACCAAACTCTCCTCCTTTGGTATCCATGGAAATCTCCACGCATGGCTGGCGGACTTCCTCTCTAGTCGTCGTCAACGTGTGGCCCTGAATGGGTTTCTCTCATCTCCTCTTCCTGTTCAGGCTGGAGTTCCCCAAGGCAGTGTTCTGGGCCCCGTGCTTTTTCTGGTCTTCATCAATGATCTCTCTGACTCTCTCGAAAATCCTCTCTATCTCTTTGCTGATGACTCCACTCTCTGCCGCTCCATTCCTCTTCCCTCAGATCGGCAGTCTGCTGCCTCCTCACTCTCTGAAGACCTGGACAAAATCACAGACTGGTCAAACAAGTGGAACATGTCTTTCAATCCTGACAAATCTCACACTCTTACTATGTCTCTCCGAAAAGATCGACTGGACAACCCTCCCATCTACTTTCTCAACAATCCTCTCCAAGAAGTTCTGTCGCTCAAGATTTTGGGTCTCACTATCTGCCATGATCTTTCTTGGGAAAACCACATTTCCAAGCTGGCCTCCAAAGCCAGTCGCCGACTGGGCATCCTCCGTCGTGCGAAGTCCTTCCTCGGCACACCTGAGCTCCTCACCACATACAAGGCTTTCATCCGCAGCTCAATGGAATACTGTTCTCCCCTATGGGCCGGTGCTCCTGCCTCACACCTAGCTCGGCTTCACGCTGTTGAAACCAAAGCTTTCAGAATTATTGGAATCTCCCGCGATGAAGCTATCTCTGAGGGCCTTTCACTCACTCACCGCAGGCAGGTAGGTGGTCTTTCTGTCTTCTACCGACTCCTCTCCGGCCTTGCACCCCCAGCTCTCTCTGTGCTCTGTCCCCCAAATATTCCTACAGGTCGCACAAGATCTGCCAGCAACCCTCTGATGGTTAAACTGCCGAAATCTCGGCTCTCTGCTCACCTTCACTCTTTCATTCCTCTTTTCTCCCGCCTCTGGAACAATCTCCCTCACTCCCTTCAATCCCACTCCTCCCTCCAGGTCTTTAAAACAGCTGTTCACCACCATCTCTTATCTTCCCCCATCCAAAACCTTGATCTTTTCTACCCCCGCTAATTCACCCCAGATCCACCTTGTTTGAAATTCCAACTTCTTTCCTGGAAGTCCTGGCATTGTCCATATGTTTTATACCTCTCCCACCGCCCCCTTCCCATGCCCCCCCCCCCAAAGCCCTCGCCCTCTCTCAGATCTCTCGATGTCTCCATGTCTCTCGGTCCCTGCTCTCAAATGTTGTGTTTGTGTCCTTCCCCCTCTCTCCCCATCTTGTCTACCGCTCCCGATGTTATATGTTTTATGTGTCGGTTTGTCTTTCTGTGTGATTAATGTTCGCTCTTTCACGAGCCTCGATCTTGTATACAAAAAAAAAAAAAAAAAAAAAAAAAAAAAAATAGTAGTAATAAATCATATTCGTATTTCCTACCTTTTGCCTTCTTCTTCTTCCTCTTCACATCTGTTCGTCTTTGAGGTTTCCACATTGAATACCTGTGGCACGATTTGGCCAACGTTCAGGATCGGGTTAGTCTCTGCTAATGGCTCGAACGTCGGGTTGCTAACACCGCTCGGCAATTATAACATCTAAAACCGGGGTTCGAGCGGGAGTCCCTCCCTTGCTCGCGGTCAGGAGTGGCACTCAGGTCCTTGGGACTTTTTGTAGACCAAATACCCTGGCTGCTCCCGACCGGGAGGAGCGTTGGGACCCCCAGGACTCACGTCAGTCAGTCGCAGACAAGGGGATTGACCCCCCCTTCTTAAGGGGAGAAGGCCGACGGAGAGATCCGTAACAATTGGTGTCAGGAGTGGGATTCGAACCTGGGACTAATTTTATTTAGCCCAAATTTTGGACACCAATTGTACTATTGGCCGTAACAATTGGTGTCTGGGCGTGAGATTCGAGGCCCGAACCAAATTTTTTAACATAAAAAATAAATAAATAATTGGGTCGAAATTACGAGCGGCCGAGATTGTAATAACATCTAAATTTAAGTCGTGCCATGGATGGTCAAGGTGATGGGATGCCGGTGGGGGAATTAGAGGGAGTAGAGTCGACCCAGGACCTCGGGGAAATGTATGTGGGAGAAATGGAGGAGGAGAACAATGAGGAGGTGGTTGAGGGGGTATCAGGTACGCAAAATGGCGCCCTCGCGCACGTGGTTACAGCGGCACCAAATTTCGCCACGCCCGTGACCGTAGCAGCGCCGCCAATGGACTGGGGCCTATTCATGCTGCAAATGCGGGCCCTCATGGAAGAGAACAGGGGGCTGGGAGGCCAAATGGAACGAATGGAAAATAATATGGGGGCAATGAGGGACGAAGCGAGGGGTACTAGTGAGCAATTGAGAGACGGGTTAAGTAATATGGGAAATAAATTTGAGGGTTTAGACAATAAATTTGAGGGTTTAGACAATAAATGTGAGGGTTTAGACAATAAATTTGAGGGGTTAGACAACGGGATAAAAGGGGTGAAGAATGGGTTAACGGGGCTAGAAGACAAGATGGAAGACAAATTGCGGGAAATAGGTGAGCAATCCGCCCGGGAAATCAAACGGATGGGAAACCAGATAGAGGAGGTGAAAATTGGGTTGGAAGGTAAGATGTATGCTCAGAGGGATGAATAGGAACAGATGAGGGTGGCATCTACTAAAGAAATGGAGGAAATGGGAGAGGAGATAAGACGAGGTGTAAGCGAGGAGGTCTCGGGGGTACGCGAGGAGGTAAAGCGAGTTGAGAAGCGTATGGAGAAAGAGGTGAGAAATGGGACGGCAAAGTTACAAGGGGGGGCATAGAGGAGTTGACGCAGGAGGTGGAACAGCTGACGGTGGGACAAAAGGAACTCATGGAGCAGGTGGAAAAGAACACTGCGGTACTAGGAGGGTTTAAAGCGACACAAAAAGAAATCAAGAATGAATTAATAGCGACGAAGAGGGACTGTCGGATGGTACGTGAGGGGTTGACAAAGCGTTTGGACGAGGTGACAGAGGCAATGGAGACAAAGGACCGGGAGGTGAGGACGCATATAGAAATGGTCAAGGTGGCCTTAGAGGACGAAATTGAGGTGACGCACCGGGAAATAAAAGAGGTGAAGCAAACGTTAGAGGAAGTGGAAGAGGGGTGAGTGAAATTAAGAAGAGACGGAGGGAAACTCAGAGGGAGATAAGGGAGGAGGTGATGGAATATGTGCAAGGTCGGTGCTCAACTCGTGATGGTGTGCTCGGTAACCAAATAAAGAGTTTGCAGGTGGTGAAGGAGGTGCGGAGACGAGGTGCCAAGGTGAGTGGCGATATACTCGGAAATGTGTATGGTATGAGGGGAGTTTCAGTCGGCTTGGGGGTTGGTTTGGACCCGGGTGTTCATGAGAGGCCGCTGGTAAAGTGTGCGACAGGTGCAGAGTGTGAAGGAGGAGGTGTGCGAGAATGTCCGACTATGGGGTGTGTGAGGAAAAAGTGCGCGCCGAGGAGTGAGTGTGCTGTCGAGAGTGAGATGGTCGTAGCGCGTGTGCGGGGGGGCACATGGAGGCGCGTAGTGGGAGTGTTACAGAGGATGTAACGAAAGAATGCACACCTGTGGTGAGTGTTACGGAGGGTGTAACGGGAGAGTGTGCACAAGAGGATGCGTGAGAACGGTGTGTAACGGACGGGTGCATGAGTACAGAGTGCGCTGTCAAGAGTAAGGGTGAATGCGCGACCGAGTGTGGTGGCGAGAGTAGTGCAAGTGACACGGAGCACGAGTTGGTTGTGCCAGGTGAGAGAGGATGCACACCTGGAATGAGAGGATGCACACCTGGAATGAAAGGAAGCACACCTGAGATGGTCGAGTACGTGTGGGAATGCACGCTGAAGTTAGTTGTAAAGCACGTGATTGGGTGTGCAAGTGAGTGCACACCCGTGGTTGTCACAGAGGATGTGACCGAGGAGGGGGCACGAAGAGGTGTGTTGGTGAGGTGTGTGAACGACGAGTGTGTGCTAAAGTGTGCGGTGGTCAGGTGTGTGATGAAGTCTACGAGTGAACCTGGAGGGTGTGTCAGGGAAGGTGCAATGACAAAGAGCATGGAGACAGCTGGATGTGTGAGCAAGGAACGGGCTGCGGGGTGTAAGCATGCAAGTGGAGCATCGACGCTAAACGGGATAGCGGTTAGATCGACTTATAGCCGAAGCGAGCCCTCGCTTCATGCCGGGGTTTGCGTGCAGCGGGAACCAGCGGGGATCGTAACCATGGCAGTTTCAAAGGAACCGCCGTACGCGATCCACGCCGGGCCTCGCTCCGAACGGCCGCGTCCGTGCTCCGCTCAGCGGAGCGGGCGGCCCGGTAGGAAGGGTCGCCATGGCGACCCTTTGCGGTTGAGGCGTTCCGGCAGGGCGAGATCGGGTCATCAGGCGAGAGACCGAAAGGCTCCGCGCCGAGGTGGACCTTGGGATCTCGGCCTGAGCGAACCCCCTTCCCTGCACCGAATGCCAGACGGATCCAACCGCCGGCAACGAACAACCCGCACTCATTGCACGGCTGTGCGAAGCCGGGCTTTGGAAACGAATTGGCGCACCGAGAGGCTCAAGTGAGTAGACGTGTGATGATGATAGTGTTTTGGACCCGAAATTGAAAAGCAAAATTTGATGATTGGCAGATTGATGATTGGTAGAATGATTGGCAGATGATTGGAAATTTTTTGATTGGCTGGAATTTGGTGAGCAAAATTTATAGTGCGAGATGCCTGATGTGGTGGGATGGCAACTCTGCCATCCCTCACAGCGGGGGCAAAGGAGCAATAGGTTTATGGGGTTTATGGCAGTGAAAACTAGCCCGGGAGGGTTAGGATATAGTGTGTAGGGCCCTAGAGATTGACCATAGGTAACGGTAAGGTTAGGTAGCGACTTTGAACAGGTAGTGGGGACATAGAGAGGGTAGTTGGATGATAACGACAAGGGAGCGCAATAATGTAAGGGGCGACTGGGAAGCGCGAGTTTTAGCAGGGCACCATGTAGATTATATGATGCCGTGTGAGTGAGAGTATTGATATCGGTGAAATGAGGAATTGCTAGGCAATGCTGGGGAGAGATGTGTGTGTGAGCGTGGGAAAATCTGGGTGCCTGAGGCAATGGTTTTGAGCGTGGAAGTGTATGAAGCAGCTTATGAGGAATAATTATTGATTGTGCATTGTATTGAATGAATGGTCATGGAGGAAGGAGGGTGCAGGTGGCACCAGGTGAGATTGCACAGGTGTGCAACTGGACAGGTATATGGAGCAGCGTATGAGTAAGTGATGGTGATGTGTGTTGTGTTGACCAAATGGTCCTGGAGGAAGGAGGGTGCAGGAAGCACCAGGAGGAGTGATTGCACAGGTGTGCAACAACAGGTGTATGGAGAATGGTTGTGTGGAATACATGGAGTATGGAATATATGGAGTATGGAATGGATGGTATGGAGTGAGTATGGTGGAAACTGTGGAGTGGAGTGGATGGTGCGAAGGTGTGAATGGGGGGAGAGTGGACCCCTATCACGAATACCCAGGGAGGGTAGTGTAAGTGTTAGGTAGAGGGTACAGGTAAATTGTGGTTGGATATTGGCATCTGTGGTGTGTGTGGAAGAATGGTGTTTGGATGGGTGCATTAGTGTCGTGGAAATGGCTGGGCGTGTAGCCTGTTAGTGTGTGTAGTTGGTTGAGCACTCCGCCACTGTTAGGATGTGGGCCAGTTGAGGCCGCAGGTGGGCTCTGGGAGCCGGTAGAGTTGTGGATGGGGCCCGAGGATCCGGAGGACGGACCCGGGTAGCCCAGTGCCAGAGAGGGCACCGAGTGGGGTAAGCACCAAGGAGGGCCTTCCCCAGTTAGATAGGTTAGGTCAAGGAGCAGGTAAGCTTGGAGGCAACTGCAGTGGTGGAGGTGTGCAGGTGGGTAGACCTGCTGGGAGAGCTGCACGATCCAGCCCGGAAATTGTGCGAAGGCACAGGGAGTTGAATCGGGGGAGAGAGACCCCAAATTTATAAGCACCACAGTTTGTCAATGGGAATTGGTTTTTAGAACCCATAGAGTAAGTTGGCCAATGGTTTTGCAGGGAAAGACCCCGGGTAGTGTAAAGTGTATTAAATTCATTTAGAAGGTAGTTAGGATTGAGATCTCCTCGCACCATCTACATCCACTCACCTGAGGTAACGATGGTACTCCGCACCATGCCATGGTTTGTTTTTATTATTTTGGTGCAAATGTTTGGAATGTGAGATGCATCATGACGTGGGTGTGACATTGTGCTTTGTGTTCCATCTCTCCCTCCTTATGAGGATTGATGATGAATATGAATGATGGCAAATTTTGGTTAAAGGGATTGTGGTGACGAATTTGGTATAGGGGAAATATGGGGAAGACGTGACGGTAGCGATGGATTTGTAATGTGTAAATTGTTGTAAATATGGGGTAATGGCAACGGTAGTGTAGGTCATATGTGGGGGGGGGGGGGGAGGGGCGTACGGTAGGGATGAGCTTTCTCACTTCGCTCTCCGTACGCACCTCGTCTTGCATTGCCTTGTTTGATGTGTACCCTTGTGACCTTACCCCTCGCTCACCTGTTTTCTGTTCCCTTGTCTCCCACCCGAGGACTGTGCGCCACTGGGGGCCGAGGGGAGCGTGCGGGAGTCCGCCATTGTGTGCCCGAAACTCCCGCAACCAGCTGTCTGCATCGATGCACCACGTATGGACCACATGTCTGTGGCTGAGCACCACTGATGGACCCCATGGGTTGGGGCGTGGCCCCTCTGCTGGAACCGGCCATGATGGCCCGAGATCTTGCTGGTGGACCTTGGTCACAGGGCACCTATGCCACACAGGTGAACCACCCCTAGTCGGCCCTGTGGGCCATAAATAAAAAATGGACGCATTGTGTGCCTTTTTATTAGTCCAAATAGGCCGCCGGCAAAGAGGAAAGACAACATCAGAAAGAGCATTAGCCAGCAGAGGGAGCCGAAGAGCAAGACACCACCAGGGGTTTGTTGGTTTATTTTTATTATGAACTGTGGTGACTGTGCACCGATTGGTGCTTGATGGTGTTTTGGTGCGTTTTGGTGCTTTCTGGTGCATCGATACAGCACAGGCTGTCTTCCCCCCCCCTCCCACCCCCCAAAAGAACAATCGCAGGTCCTGGGTTGCGTTTTGTAAATACAAGTAGCGTCACTGTAAATAATGCTCCCCCATCGTTCATGTTGTCGTTTTTTTTTTTTTTTTTTTTTTGTATACAAGATCGAGGCTCGTGAAAGAGCGAACATTAATCACACAGAAATACAAACAGATGCATACAACAAATAACATCGGGAGCGGTAGACAAGATGGGGAGAGAGGGGGAAGGACACAAACACAACATTTGAGAGCAGGGACCGAGAGACATGGAGACATCGAGAGATCTGTGGGAGGGAGAGGGCTATGGGGGGGAGGCATGTGAAGGGGGGGGGGGGTGGGAGAGGTATAAACAAATGGACACTGCCAGGACTTCCAGGAAAGAAGTTGGAATTTCAAACAAGGTGGATCTGGGGTGAATTAGTGGGGGTAGAAAAGATCAAGGTTTAGGATGGGGCAAGATAAGAGATGGTGGTGAACAGCTGTTTTAAAGACCTGGAGGGAGGAGTGGGATTGAAGGGAGTGTGGGAGTTTGTTCCAGAGGCGGGAGAAAAGAGGAATGAAAGAGTGAAGGTGAGCAGAGAGCCGAGATTTCGGCAGTTTAACCATCAGAGGGTTGCTGGCAGATCTTGTGCGACCTGTAGGAATATTTGGGGGACAGAGCACAGAGAGAGCTGGGGAAGCAAGGCCGGAGAGGAGTCGGTAGAAGACAGAAAGACCACCTACCTGCCTGCGGTGAGTGAGTGAAAGGCCCTCAGAGGTAGCTTCATCGCGGGAGATTCCAATGATTTTGAAAGCTTTGGATTCAACAGCGTGAAGCCGAGCCAGGTGTGAGGCAGGAGCACCAGCCCATAGGGGAGAACAGTATTCCATTGAGCTGCGGATAAAAGCCTTGTATGTGGTGAGGAGCTCAGGTGTGTCGAGGAAGGACTTCGCACGACGGAGGATGCCCAGTCGGCGACTGGCTTTGGAGGCCAGCTTGGAAATGTGGTTTTCCCAAGAAAGATCATGGCAGATAGTGAACTTGAGCTTGAGCTTGAGAAAAGCTTGAGCGACAGAACTTCCTGGAGAGGATTGTTGAGAAAGTAGATGGGAGGGTTGTCCAGTCGATCTTTTCGGAGAGACATAGTAAGAGAGTGAGATTTGTCAGGATTGAAGACAGTTTGAAGACACGACTTAGTTTGAAGACAATTCCGGAATTCGGTTAGCTGTGGGCATAAATCTGTTAGGTAGGGTGCAATGGAGCAGCGGGACATATTTATTTGTGTTTTAAAACTGTCTCACTCAGGGTCAGGTTAAATGTAGAGGGAACTACACCTACGTGCCACACTAAAGGTAAAAGTTAATAGGCCCGGGACGTGCCTAAGAGGAGGAGGGTGCAGTGTTATGGATTTGAGAATTGTGTTTTTATTGTTGTTGTAAAATATCACCCTCCTTCCACCATTTGTTGTGTATAAAGGTCAAAGGTCGTGCCCGTAGTTATTCCATAAACAATCACGTAGCAAATCATAGATTTCCTCCTTGTTCAGTAGTTATCTCCTTATTATGTGTTTTAGATTAAGGCTGTGTCTTCCATTAATTAACACTCCATTGCACCAAATTCAAACAAGGTAGATTCCCTTCACATTCCCCTTTCGTCAATTGCCAACTGCATTGAGTGGTTTGCTGCATTCTGCCGCTGCTGTGGGGTTGTGGTTTTTCGCAGCAAGACTCCATTAGCCACAAGGTCATCTCGGAGTGGAAGGTGGGAGGAGTCAGCCCAGCACCAGGAACAAGGCGTGGCCTTGCCAACGCCTCCTCTGGGGGCGGGATCGGTGGGCCCTCGTGGCCAATCAGGGCCGAGGCGAGCTCACCGATGGGCGTGTCCTGGAGGCCGGCGGCTTGATCGCCGAGGCGTTATAAAAGCGCCCGCACAAGCATTTTTGGGAGAGAGGCGGCAGATGAGTTCAGATGCGTCAGAGAGTCGGCAATCCACCGGGAGAGAGTTGAGTGGAGTTGTTCAGTTCAGTGGAGGAGGCGCAGTGAGGTCGAGCGCAGGAGGTGGAGGACGCGTGAGACAGCTGCCGGTGTGAAACCGAATACGTGGAGCTGCCGGCTCCTTGCTGCCAGCCCTAAGCGGGGCTGTGTTTGCCGGGTTTTCGCCTCGACCCCAAAGCGTGGATCGGAGCGCGCGCTTGAAGCTGAACCTCGACGCCTACCATCTGCCGGGACCCTCCTCTGCCGTCCCAAACCATTCCTGCCAGTCCATCCTTCTGTGTGCGTGAGTTTGTTCTGTGTGTCTTGTCCCTGGGAATAAGTAAGACTGCCATAGGTAAGCTAGCGTTGCACTGTGTCCTTTTGGTCCGTCCCTCTTTCTGTCTTTATTTTCTTATTCTTCCTTCTTCCTTGGTTCCTTTGATACTTGTAAATAGTAGTAATAAATCATATTCGTATTTCCTACCTTTTGCCTTCTTCTTCTTCTGCTTCTTCTTCTTCTTCTTCACATCCGTTCGTCTTTGAGGTTTCCACATTGAATACCTGTGGCACGATTTGGCTAACGTTCAGGATCGGGTTAGTCTCTGCTAATGGCTCGAACGTCGGGTTGCTAACACCGCTCGGCAATTATAACATCTGAAACCAGGGTTCGAGCGGGAGTCCCTCCCTTGCTCGCGGTCAGGAGTGGCACTCAGGTCCTTGGGACTTTTTGTAGACAAAATACCCTGGCTGCTCCCGACCGGGAGGGGCATTGAGACCCCCAGGACTCACGTCGGTCAGTCGCGGACAAGGGGATTGACCCCCCCTTCTTAAGGGGAGAAGTCCGACGGAGAGATCCGTAACAATATTATAGAACCTTTGTTTTTTATTCAGAACCTAATATATTGTTACGTTTGTGGGGATAGATGATGGAATCCGATAGTACAGATAGGATTGTATAGGTATAGCATGGACTGTGGAAACGTAGGAGACATCTCGATGTACAGTATTTAAGTAGGGAAACTAGAGCTTAAGATTATTTACGTGTCTTTACACGAGGGGTGAAGCTATGGTGATTAGATAGGGATAAATGTTAAGATTAGTTTCCCCCCAGTGTGTGATTGCACTAGATGGTTTCTCCCTATGTTTTTACAATTACAACAAGGCTGGCCATAAAACCATCCATTAAACAACAATAACCGACATAACTGCCGACAGAACCCAGAACATCCCAGTCGGCAACTAAACCTTGCCTCCAAGAGATCGTAACTGGCAGGCCATGCCCCGAGTTTCGTCATTGATCAAGAAGACATGGGGTGATTCAGTAGAGCTCGATGATTAGACAGTATGACATCATAGAGAAGCTTCGAAAAAGAGGAAGAAGCGCACATCTCTCGTCTGGTTCTTGCATGAGCAGAACTGGTGTGATATTTACTCTTGTGCTGTGTGGGCTTTTCATGCTTTGGAGGGGGAGGCTGTTGCGGCCGGTATAAAAGAGCAATAAGGCGGTGGTTTGTGGTGCTCTTTGGGAAAGCTGGGGGTCACGTTATGCTTGCTGGCAGGGAATTGAGAGGAGGGCCTTTTAGCAGCTGCTTCACTGCTCTGTGCACTCGCATCATTTTCCGACGCCATTGTTGGAGCATTTCCCGCGCGAGCGGCTGCGGGCCATCTTGTACTGCAGACCTCACCACGATCACCATTTTTAGGCCACAGGTAAGTGCTGGCCGGCACGAAAAGGAACATTAAAAAAAAATTTGCCTTTCACCTTGTCTGTTTTTGTGTCTGAGTAGAAAATACTCAAAGTAGGAATTTCAATTATTTTACCTCAACCTTTATTTCGTCTTTGATTTATTTTCATTAAATTCATTATTGTTGCATTTTATTTGTCGTGTGTGTCTGTTTATTATGGGTTTATGAAGAAATCCGTGAGCTTTCATTCAGGTAAGCACCTTGATGCCCTCCGTCGCACGTGCGCTATAAAAATAACCGCCAATAATTCGGAGTTCGCCTCGGGAGTAAAAAACCGATCGTCATTCGTCACCCAGTGGGTGACTGGACGACACAACAATATCCTTTTAAATCAGAGAATAAAAAGATGGCATTGGCAAAATTATTGATACCCTAGACTTAGTATTTGATAGCACAGCATTTAGACGAAATAACTGCAGTCCAGCGCTTCCTATAGCCATGAATGAGCTTCCTACACCTCCCTACTTGCAGTTTGGACCACTCTTTTTGTGCAAACTGCTCCTGTTCTCCCAGATTTGAAGGGTGCCTTCTCCCAAATGATGTTTTCATATCTCCCCACAGGTGTTCAATGGGATTTAGATCTGGACTCATTGCTGGCCACTGCAGAACATTCCAGCGTTTGGTCTTGAACCATTCCTCGGTGTTTTTGAAGTGTGTTTGGGTCATTGTCCTGCTGCAAGACGCATGACCTTCGACGGAGACCCATCTTTCTGACATTGGGTTGAACATTGCTCTCCAAAATGCCTTGGTAATCTCCTGATTTCACGATGGAATGCACACGTTAAAGTCACTCAGTGCCAGAGGCAGCACAGCAACCCCAAAACATCACTGAACCTACACCATGTTTGACTGTAGGGAAGGTGTTTTGAAGGCTTCATTTGTTTTCTCTAAACATAGAGATGATGTGCTCTACCAAAAAGCTCTAATTTGGTCTTATCTGTCCACAGGACATTCCACCAGAAGGATTTTGGCTTGTTCAGGTGTTTTTTGGCAAACCCCAGTCAAGCTTTCTTATATATCTCTCTCTCAGCAGTGGGGTACTCCTGGGTCTCCTACCATAGAACCCCCTTTCATTGAGTTGGTGACAGATGGTGCGAGTTGAAACTGTCGTACCTTGTGTCTGAAGGTCAGCTTGAATCTGTTTGCAGTTGCTTGAGGAGCTTCCTCCACCATTCAAACAATCCTTTGCTGCAATCTTCTATCAAGTTTTCTCTTGCGGCCACATCCAGGGAGGCTGGCTACAGAGCCATGGGCCTTAAACTTGCTGATAACATTGCGTACGGTGGACACAGGAACATCAAGATCTCTGGAGATAGACTCGTAGCCTTGAGAATGTCCATGCTTGGCTACAAACTTGTGTTTGACCTCCTCAGACAATTCTCCAGTTTTATTTCTTTTCTCCATGCTCATTGCGGTACACACGGTGACACAAACCAGCAGAAGGCTCCTTTTCTCTATTCAAACTGGTTGAAAGAGTGATTTTTATATTGCAGGCACCTGCAACTCGCCACAGGTGAGTTCAATTCCAAAGTAAAGGAGAATCACCTGCTTAAAAACTAATTATGTCTAACAACTTCTAAAAGGTGCCAATAATATTGTCCAGGCCATTTTAGGATTTCTGTGCGGAATAAGCTAAGATTTAGTATAATTTTTTCATCTTTTTTTGTTTTGTTCCACTGCAAACCAAAGAAATACATATGTGGATACCAAAATATTTTTTTATTTCAACAATTTTGTGGAAGAAATGGTGCATTATTTGAAAAAAGTGCAAGGGTACCAATATTTTTGGCCACGACTGTATATACATTATACATGTACAATTGATTTCATTGCAGATTCACAAGATTGTTATCGTTGTGAAGAGAATCACTGGTCCAATGAACAGCGTGACGCTTGTTTGCCCATGCCGGAGGAATATCTGGCCTACGTTGATGCACCAGCCCTCATTCTATTGTCTTTCGCTTTGTTGGGGTTCATCATTGTCGTGAATATTTTTGGGTTGCTTTTCTGGCACAGAAATTCACCGGCAATGAAAAGCAGCGGCCCCTGGTGGATCGATGGCATCATGCTCTGTGCACTTGCAGGCTGTTTCGTAAACACCGTCAGTTACCCTGGAGAACCAGGGTCTGTGCATTGTCGAGTGAGAGAAACATTAGCTTTCACTCTACTTACACTCACCATTGTGTGTATTCTCCAGCAAACCGTCTCACTCATTACTGTTGCCACACGTAGGTGAATTGCTTCCTTTCCATTGTTTAGGATATTGACGCACCACAATCAATACTGTAATTTTCTCCTTTAATACCATTTAAGTCAATGGTTTAGCCTGGTGTTGGCTTAGCGGTTAGGGTGCCGGCTTGGGATCCAAGGATCTTGGGTTCGAATCCCGGTCGATCGCTGAATTAACACCAGGGGGGTTGACTCAGCCTGTCATCCTTCCGAGGTCGGCCAATTGAGTACAAGTTCACTGGTAATTCCCTGTGTGTCGCAAGCGGCGACTAACAGGGTTGACGGCAGGAAGAGCATCCGGCAGTAAAACATTGCTTCAAAAAATGGGACCAATGTGCCCGAAAAAGGCCAACCCCTGCTCTGTGGGGGAAAATGGCCTCGAAAGGCGGTTCTTTCTAAGCCTTGTTGTTAATGGAGCTGCACCAGCCTGCCATAGCATTTATATAACTCGGAAGGTTTCAAGTGAGACAGATTGGAAAACAATATATTTCAAGTCGAAGCCTGCTCTTTTCAAAACATGATGTGGGAGTCTGAACCTTCATAAACAAGTGCAAGAGAATGGGATTGGGATATATGGCTCCAGGCCCTGAGGTGGGGTTCATAATTATGAGGTTTGACCTGTCATAGATCAAAAACTTGCTTTTGTTCAGACATGTATTGTATTTACAACTTACTTCATCACTAATTAACTGCTTAACACCGCTGAGGTTCTAATGTTGGTATGAAATCATGTATTACACACAAACATTTTCACGTTTTGTTTCCACAATCTTCGATCAAACAAATAAAGATTAAGAACGATGAATGTAATTCATGACATAAGAGACACAGAGGTTATTTTCTTGGAGCCAGGTTTTTCTTGGCGTCAACAGAACCTGGGTATGAAATATATGGAGTGATTGGCACCCATCAAGGAATTTCATATAATCAGGTTGAGTAACAATATGA
This sequence comes from Myxine glutinosa, assembly GCF_964187855.1. Classification (NCBI taxonomy): domain Eukaryota; kingdom Metazoa; phylum Chordata; class Myxini; order Myxiniformes; family Myxinidae; genus Myxine; species Myxine glutinosa. Next base: position 202,258,613 of record NC_136263.1, on the reverse strand, counting down.
TCAACTGAAAACCTTGCCTGAACATTAAAAAAGAATTTTCTCTAGTGATGCAAAATAAAACAACAACAAGAAAAAGAGCAATCAGAGATTGCAAACCCTCACCAGGATGTATTTTCAGTGGTTTTTAAGGCTTTTGTGTAAAACAAATATGGCGGCCGAACCACGTGACAGATGACGTCAGCATTATTTTTTTTTCTAAACTATTTTTTTCCTAGATTATGCTCAAGAAATTTCATCTTGATTGGATGAAGTTTTGTACTTGTCGAATTAAGGCGTCATAATAGCGGTACCTATGACATCATCATTAACATATTTTATTCCCCATGGAGAGTTCTTTATAATGAGCCATGTCTCAATTTTTTATATTCAGCACTTTCGGAGACATAGAGGTGCAATTTCTTTTGGTTTTTCCATGATGGCGGCCGAACCACGTGACATACGACGTCATAATTAGCATAAAAAATTATACAGGTGGAGTTATGGTGAAAATTTCCTGTCAATCGGACCAACGGTTGCAGAAAAAAATCATATTTATTCTGTGCGGACAAACAAACAGACAAACAAACAGACAAACAAACGGACTCAAATGCAATACCCTCTGCTCTGGCGATGGTAATAACATGCCACATGCCGCCCTCACATGTGGGTATAGTAGGAAGGTTAAAATTGAGGGAAGGGCATCCATGATTAGCGCAAGGGCCTGGTAAAAATATCAACATCACCTACCCTGAATTTAAAATGGATTAAATTGAGATTTTTTTTGTCGCTGATTTACACATAATACCCCTTGATGTCAAAGTTGGAAAAAAAATCATCACCAAAGTGGAAACAAAATCATTAAGAATGTAAAGCTGAAATGTCTTGAGTCAATAATTATTCAACCCTTTGCTATGACAATCCAAATTGAGCCCAGGTGCATCCAGTTTCCTTTGATCATCCTTGAGATGTAAGATATCCAAGACCAACATATCCAAGAAGACTCGAAGCTGTAATCGCTGCCAAAGCTGCTTGAACAATGTTTTGACTCAGAGCATTGAATACTTATGTAAATTAGATATTTCTGCATTTTGTTTTTAAGTACTTTGTAAAAGTTTCAATAAAAAAATCCAGTTTAACATTACAGGGTACTATGTGTATATCAGTGACAAAAAATCTCAATTTAATTCATTTGAAATTCAGGCTGTAACACAAAAAAATGTGAAAATGTCAAGGGGTGTGAATACTTTCTGAAATCGCAGTGACTATTTCTGAAATTGTTGTTTAACGGGGGTGCTTCTGCTTCACACCTAGCTCGTCTTCACGCTGTTGAAACCAAAGCTTTCAAGATCATTGAAATCTCCCGCGGTGAAACTGATTCTGAGGGCTTTTCACTCACTCACCACATGCAGGTTGGTGGTCTTTCTATCTTCTACCGACTCCTCTCCGGCCTTGCTCCCCCAGCTCTGTCTGTGCTCTGTCCTGCAAATATTCCTACAGGTCGCACAAGATCTGCCAGCAACCTTTTCTGGTGAAATTGCCAAAATCAAGACCTAGCTCTGGATCGCAGGAGCACTTACCTTCACGCTTTCATTCCTCTTTTCTCCCACCGATGGAACAAACTCCCTTAATCTCTTCAATCCCACACCTCCCCCCAGGTCTTTAAAACAGCTGTTCACCACCATCTCTTATCTTCCCCAATCCAAAACCTTGAACTTTCTACTCCCGTTAATCTACCCCAAATCCACCTTTTTAAATCTCTGACTTCAATCCTGAAATTCCTAGTAGTGTCCTTTTGCTTTATACCGTGTACCCCTTCCCTCCCCCACCCACCCTCCCCCAAGCCCTCTCCCTTCCACAGATCTCCGGTTGTCCCTGTTCTCCACTGTTGTACTTGTGTGCTTCCCCCTCTCTCCCCATCTTGTCTCCCGTTCCATTTATTATATGTTTTATGTGTCCGTTTATGTTTTTTGTGTTTAAGGGTGTAGTACTGGTGAAAAATTGAGAAAACTACATAGGTACCTTTGAGAGGCCTTTACACAAAAACAAAGTCAAGTTAATATCTAATTTTCAGTTTTTCTTGAAAGATATAATCTTGGCTTTAACTCAGACCAGTTTCAACGCTTCTTTGTCATATTACATGCATATAATTTGCATAAATTAGACCGTCAATAAAAAACAAGGAAAAACAAAGAACACATTTCTACTTCTATCTTCTATGTCACCTATCATTCTTTTCACACAAAACTTGGTACATGTATTATACATGTGTTACTCTACTACCTGATGAGAGGATTTTGTTAAATTATGTCAAATGTTCACTAATTAGCTAATTATGCCAATTACCAGATAAAACTTGGTTGTCCTTCAATAAATCCACAATGGCTACTCCTATAAACAAAAGCCTTCATCATTTTAAAGGAAGTGATATTCTGAATATCCTGTCCAAATTTCAGCCCAAAAGAATGATGCATTTCCCAAGTTATAATGCCTTAGTCACACATAGGCGGATATTTTGGCGACTACTGGCGACTGCCGGCGATCAAGATTTTTCGGCGACTACTGGCGATTTCGGGCGGTCAAATATGGTCAGGCGGCAGTATGGCGATTGCAGGCGGCCACATTGCGACTGCATTGGGACGACGCCCCGAGTGGGATGGCGACTGTTGAAGATCGACGACGACTGCATTGCGGATGCACGGCGGCAGCGTGGCGACAGTCTGGCGGCTAGATTACGACCGATGGCGGATCGCGGCGACTGCATTGGGGCGGATGGCGGTTTACTCCGACGTCCGCAAGACTGCAATAAGACCGCCGGCGATTGGAGACGATTCAGACAACTTTTTAAATCTTTATTTCTCTATTTTACATTTCACTTTATTCATTTCAATGATGTATGACATGAAGCATAAAGATGTTTGATGTACAATAAGAAAGTTAATAAAGATGTATCATTGTAATGTAATAATCAAACTTTTCTGCAGGGAGAGAGAATGGAAATAAAGTCCTACAAATTATTTCCACTGGTCCCAAGTCCCATAAATAAAGTTTCCAAAGGACCAAAGTCCCAAAAATAAAGTTCCCAAAAGTCCCAAGTCCAAACAATAAAGCCATATCCTTGTCGGCACCACAGGACCTCACTCCACGGAGACCCCCACACCATCCTGTCTTGCCATGGAATCGTGGTATGTCGTAATGCAGTCGCCAGGCAGTCGTATCTCTGTCGCCAATGGCCGTAACTCGGCCGCCACTAGTCCTACTGCTGTCGTCGTCAGTCTCCCATAGCCGCAGGGGAGACGTGGCAGTTCTTCTGTAGTCGATATGCAGCCGCAACAGTGTCGGCCCGTAGTCGGGAAGATGCCGCAGGAAGGCCGTGTGGCATTCGCATCTCTGCCGTGCTAGCTGGTGGGGCGATGCTGGGGCAATTGCGGAAGACTATGAGTGACTGGGTTGCGGCCGCTTTACGGTCTTATTACGGATACCGACGACAGCATGGCGGTTCCATCATGACAGCATGGCGGATCTTTTTCGAGGACGACTGAGCGTGCCGTTTTTAAACATTTAAAAATATATTTTGCCCCTTTGCGGCTCTTGCCAACTGCAGCCGACCTGGGGAGGATAACCACGACTACAGAAGACCGTCCATTACGGTTTCATTACGATTGTTGGCGGGTGGTGGCGATTTTTCCAGTCGCCAGTAGTCGCCGACAAATCCGCCTATGTGTGACCTAGGCAAAAAGTCCCAAGTCCAAACAATAAAGCCATATCCTTGTCGGCACCACAGGACCTCACTCCACAGAGACCCTCACACCATCCTGTCTTGCCATGGAATCGTGGTATGTCGTAATGCAGTTGCCAGGTAGTCGTATCTCTGTCGCCAGTGGCCGTAACTCGGCCGCCACTAGTCCTACTGCTGTCGTCGTCAGTCTCCCATAGCCGCAGGGGAGACGTGGCAGTTCTTCTGTAGTCGATATGCAGCCGCAACAGTGTCGGCCCGTAGTCGGGAAGATGCCGCAGGAAGGCCGTATGGCATTCGCATCTCTGCCGTGCTAGCTGGTGGGGCGATTGCGGAAGACTATGAGCGACTGGGTTGCCGCCGCTTTACGCTCTTATTACGGATACCGACGACAGCATGGCGGTTCCATCACGACAGCATGGCGGTTCCATCACGACAGCATGGCGGATTTTTTTCGAGTGCGACTGAGCGCGCCGTTTTTAAACATAAAAAAAAATATTTGGCCCCTTTGCGGCTCTTGCCGACTGCAGCCGACCTGGGGACGATAACCACGACTACAGGTGACCGTCCATTACGGTTTCATTACGATTGTCGGCGGGTGGTGGCGATTTTTCCAGTCGCCAGTAGTCGCCGACAAATCCGCCAATGTGTAACTTTGGCATAACAAATTTCATGCAAAATATTATATTGAATTGAATTGAAATTTGAATTTTTCAATAATTAGGGGTACTTCTATGACCTCTAATAGCATGATTCTTGTTTATAAGACTATAAGGAAACTGTTCAGCTAAAAAAAAGATAATAAAAAAAAAAAATCACCTGTTCACCAGTACTACACCCTTAATGTGTTCGCTCTTACATGAGCCTCGACTTTGTATATAAAAAAAAGCAACTAATGTAATCTTCAAAAGAAAGTCAATGAGGAATCTTTCTTTTTACCCTCGCCAGAGGACAGGGTATTGCATTTGAGACCGTTTGTTTGTTACTTGCCGGAAAAGATTCCGGCAAGTATGTTGATCGGTTGGTTTGTCTGTCTGTCTGTCTGTTTGTCTGTTTGTCTGTCTGTCTGAGCGCAGCACTATGTGTACACCGTTGCACATAGAATCGCCAAACTTTACACACATATTTGTCTTGCCCTGGAATAGACTGTGCCCAATTAATGACGTCATCGGTCATGTGGTTCGACCGCCGTATTTGCCCAAAATGGCCGATAAAAAAGTACATTCCGGAAAGTCCTCGGTCTCTGACCGATTTTTCATCTGTTTGTCTGTCTGTTTGTTCATAGTACTACGTCTACACAGTTTCACCTCGAATCGCCAAACTTTACACACATATTTGTCTTGCCCTGGTATAGACTGTGCCCAATTTTTAACTCTCTCGGCCCAAGGCCTCCATTATGATGTCATAATTTGATAATTCGACAAGTACAAAACTTCATCCAATCAAGATGCAATTTCTTGAGCAACATGATGGCATAAACTGGTTGGGAAAAAAAAAATGATGACGTCATCAGTCACGTGGTTCGGCCACTATCTTGAAAAACCGAAAAATTTTGCACCTCTATATCTCCGAAAGTGCTGAATAGAAAAAAATGAGACATGGCTCATTGTAAAGAACTCTCAATGGGGAATATATTATGTTAATGATGATGTCATTGGTGCCTCCATTATGACGTCATAATTCGACAAGTACAAAACTTCATCCGATCAAGATGCAATTTCTTGAGCACCACGTCGGCATAAACTGGTGGAGAAAAAAAACAATGATGACGTCATCGGTCACGTGGTTCGGCCGCCATCTTGGAAAAACGGAAAAATTTTGCACCTCTATATCTCCGAAAGTGCTGAATAGAAAAAAATGAGACATGGCTCATTGTAAAGAACTCTCCATGGGGAATAAAATATGATAATGATGATGTCATAGGTGCCTCCAGTATGACGTCATAATTCGACAAGTACAAAACTTCATCCGATCAAGATGAAATTTTTTGAGCATCATCAAGGAATGAAATAGTTTAGAAAACAAATAATGATGACGTCATCAGTCACGTGGTTCGGCCGCCATATTTGTCCAAAATTGATGATAAAAAGTACATTCCGGCAAGTCCTCGGACTCTGACCGATTTTTCTTTTGTTTGTTTGTCTGTTTGTCCGCACAGAATAAATATTATTTTCTCCGCAACCGTTTGTCCGATTGACAGGAAATTTTCACTGTAGGTGCAACTCCACCTGTATAATGTTTTTATGAGAATTATGACGTCATAGGTCACGTGGTTCGGCCGCCATCTTGAAAAAATCGAAAAACTTTGCACCTCTATATCTCGGAAAGCGTTGAATAGAAAAAATTGAGACATTGCTTATTGTAAAGAACTCTCCATGGGGAATAAAATATGTTAATGAAGATGTCATAGGTGCCTCCATTATGACATCATAATTCGACAAGTACAAAACTTCATCTGATCAAGATGAAATTTCTTGTGCATAATGTTGGAATAAATTAGTTTAGACAAAAATAATGATGACGTCATCGGTCACGTGGTTCGTCCGCTATATTTGTTTTAACACAAAAGCCTTAAAAACCACTGAAAATACATCCTGGCAAGGGTTTGCAATCTCTGATTGCTCTTTTTCTTGTTGTTATATTGAAATTGTTCAGTGTTACTTTCATTGACTGTGCTCACATGTATATCACTTTGTTATTTTTTTCTAGCTCTCTCATCAAGTGCAAGGAATCAATTAATAAAGTGTTTGGAAAAGTTTTGCATTGTCATTTGCATGGGTCCACAGTTGACTTTGACTATTATGTGGATCATTTATGGATATTCAGAACCAACTCGGAACTCGGCCATTCAACCGGGTTTAATTATCCTGGAATGTTCTGGAGCTTCATTAGCTTGGGCCATATCTGCCTTGGTATATCTTGGAATTATTGCTGCTCTTTGCTTAGTCTTAGCGAATGTAGCACAAAAGAACCCTTCAGCTGTAAATGATGCAAAATTTATCATATTTAGCATATTGATTTATTTTCTTGTCCTTCTTGCTTTTGTTCCTGCGTACAATTCCACCCAAGGAAAGTTGAGCATTGCTACAGAAATGTTTGGAATAATTGCTACAGCTTACGGTTTCCTCGGGTGCTTATTTATACCTAAATGCTACTATATCCTTAAAGCAACAAATATTTCAAAAATGTAATAATCTACCAGAAAGAGATAATGCTACCTGTGCATTATGTTGCAATGTATTCCAATAAAGTTTTCAAAGAGTATGATGTAAGATGGTGCATGGTTAGTCCTCAAAAATATTTGTGACCACTTATTTAATTTAAAAGAAATGTTTGAATGCGGAAGGAGAAAGTTTGGAGGCGGATAATTGAATTTTTTATTTTATCTATTAAATGACGAGACGAGTTTCAACACTTTATTTGATGAGTTTTGCGCTTATGTCAGTTTGCAAGAGCATGAGAGCTCTAAGCCAGTCCCACTTCTGCTATGGACTTCAATGTTAATTTTGAGAAAAAACTTTTGAGCAAATCTTTAATGGTGTCATTGTTTCTTTCATCTCCCCAAACCCACCCACAATTAATGAAAATTCCAGTTTCGAAATTTCTGCATTGGTTTCAATATTGAAATAGGGAAAAATATTTCATCATTTCCCCTGTAGCTATAATAACAAAAGAGAGTCTGTCCGTCAGTCTGTCAGTGTGTGTGTCTCCTCCATAACTCCAAAAACATGAGACCTATCAGCTCCAAACGTTGCAGGCATATTTATTGATCTCCATGGGAGTGCATGAATAAAAACTGGGTGTTTTGGTTTGTT